>NW_028277176.1:22465000-22765000 GCF_051122295.1 Plectrocnemia conspersa
ACGTATTGAATTTCGTCACTGTGATTCCTTTCGATTCTGGGCCGTTTTCTATGCAGTACCTAGTCCATCTGAATAAAGACCGACGCGACTCATATTTAATAATTTTATGTGAATCATTTTATAGTGGTAAAGCGACCAGATTTTGAAAATATCAGAGGACACTAAAAATAAAAAGGTCATCACGGAAATTTTTATCCGAAGAGCATAAGGGAGAACAGATTGCCGCGAGAGCAAAAATAAGGTCATTTTAAAAGTTTTGTTTAAAGGCCGTCTCTGAAAATTTTTTGAGGAGAAATTGCTACGGGAGCTTAAATAAAAAAGGTGTTTTTGGAAATTTTTGTTTAATGGTAATCCTCTTTAAAGGAGGGCGTCTGTTCACCTTAATAATGGTAAATTTTAGTTTCTCATTTTTCAATATTTTGTGTTTTTGCGCCAGCACAATTTTATTGCTTTTGATGTGGATTTTTGAAAAATGAATGTCATTTAATAAAATACTATGAATCTTAATGAAATCGAAATATTTTGAACCCCCTGTCAAAAGCTGAAATGCCGTCCCTGAATGTCAAGTCTCAAGGAATTATCATGTTTCTTCTACTCATGTTGTCTAAGACAATACAAGCTACAATATATATTATTACAAGCAATACCTATATTTAATAAATTAATAAATAAAACTCTGCATACTTGTTTATAGTATATTGTATATTTTTTACAGATGATGCGACATTAAATTTACCTGACACCATCAACAGAACAAAGAAGATCGTCAAAGAAGCTCAACAATTACTAGTCGAAAGTAGAGCGAAAGAACGAGTCGATCATCCCTCTGAAAGTTTATGCAATTCCAATGTAATTCTTGCAACGTCCAATGTATTAATACGCTGCACAGATCGAGTCAGTGGAAATTCAAATGTTTACGATCCGACCGAATTCGCTTTACACATAGTTAGTATAACGATAAAATAAGTCTGATGTAAACAATTATGTATTAACTTGTGTGACAATTATTTTTAGAAAGACAATCCAGATTGGTGCATGACGAACGTTCCTAGCCAAATACCAAGCTATTCGTATCTATATGGAGCCTTCACTCCGGGACCGCCGATAGTGAAAGTAATAAAACAACGAAAGCAAGTAGAAAAACAGAAAATAGCCGACAAAAAGAAACCTGAAAATGTCACTGTGGTAGAAAACACAGAGGAAGGCTCGAAAATGGTGACAAAATGTTTTAATGTCATTAATAAATATTATAAAAAGAACAATTCAAAGCCTATCAACTACTTTAAGGCAGTATTGGATCCTGATGATTTCAGTCGCACAATTGAAAATATTTATCACTTATCGTTTCTTGTAAGAGACGGAATGATAGGTATTGCGATTGGTATGTTTATTTTTAACTATTGTAAATATAATTTTTTATTTTAATAGTAATAGTAATATGAATATTTTTAGACGAAAAAGATGGATTGCCTTATATTTCACCTATTTCTAAAAATCAGAAAGAAAAAACTATGACTTTAGAAAGTAAACAGTTTATCATGTCTTTCAGCATGAAAGAGTGGAAGGTATGAATTTATAGTTCTAATACACATATATCACTCATATGTAATGTGAAATAAATTTTATTATGTATAATATGTTACCTATGCATATTTTTAATATATTTTTTTTATATTTCAGAAGTCGGTTAAGGCTTTCAAAGTTACAGAACCATTTATGAAACATGGCATTCAATCAACTAAAAATTAATGTTTTAATTTTGGTAATTAACTTTAACCCTTTCCGCTCGTAAGGTGCGTGAGACGCACCATCGCTTGGCTCTATATTACTCGTAGGGTGCGTCAGGCGCACCATTTCAATTAATGATATATAACGTCGATTTTTGGGTATTTCCCGAGCATGTTTTGAATGGTGTTTTTGCAGTGTTGTAGAAAAGAGTTTCAAGAAGCATAACTTATCAAAAAAATATCATTTTTACTTGAATCAAGCCGGGGAGAGCTCATTTATCGCGATAAGTCGGGGTTTTTTTGATCACTAAATTCAAATGCAGATGTTCCGTAGATTTCTCCGAAGGCAATGGTTGGCAATCGTCCTTCGGTAGACACGCGTCGGTGACGTTTTTATTGCCTATTGGGTTTTCGACAGAGTCTCGGGTGTCCATAATTTGTGTCTAAGTAAGACTATAGTGATTAATAATTTTGTTTTAATTACTTATTTTTTCATTTTTTAAGATTTTATTGTGAAATTATTTTTTTAAATTTTATTGTAAAAAAATAGTGATATCGTTGAATATAGTGATTGTAATGATAATATGTTTTGTAATGATAGTGATGGGGAGGATTTCATGTTTGATTTTTCATCTTTCACTGATGATAGTAAGGAAAGTAACGTCGAAATTAGGCATGTTGCCTTGAATCGAAGATGGAATACAGGCAATTAAAATAATAGCGAAAAAAACGATACCTCAAACAAATCGCACCACATCAGAAAATTGTAGAATAATAACTAGTAATGACAATGTACCTTAAAAATAGCAATATTCCCACCAAGTGATAAATGTCCTGGGCCCCAAGTTCCCGCAAACTGTATACAACCTATTGATTATTTTCAATTGTTTTACACAGATGAGTTGGTATACTAATAGAACTTGGGGATTTACGAAAAATTAAAAAATAATATTTTTCTATATTTGTTTCCTTAATTTATAATAAATCGACATCCCACATATTATTAAACGTAGTGCCCTTTTTTGTGCATCACTTCTTTATTTTTATATAAAAATATGTTATTTAAGCATTATTAGCTCGAATATATAAAATCACAAACAAGTATGTACCATAAAGCTACTGAAAAGCTAAAGTTTTGTCTATTTTTAATTAAGAAATATATAAAATAATATGACATTAATTGCAACGTTTCATTTGACCAGCGATGGGACGTATTTTACTTTTTAAAAATATACCTAACATCAGTTTATATAAATATAGATATACCTCGTGCAAGCGATGTAAGCTTTCTTCGTTCGCAGGTAGATACGTTAATCTAAAACTGAGCGGCATGTCTTTGTTATTTGTGTATATTTACTTATTTATGGTTAAAACTGTTTTTGGTCCCATAAATATTTTAAAATGGGTGGTCGCCCTATTGTGTTAATTTATTGTTATGGATTGTCAACCAATGGTACTTAAGAGAACCAAAAAAAATTAAAATGTAATTTAGAGAAATGTAAGTATTTGTTCTGATTTCTTCGTTTTTGGTATTAGTTTATTTATATTTATGCTCTACATATATAATTTTAATTTTAAAAAAGAATTTAACATTGTTCATTTTTCCTGAGCTGACGACATACCTAGTACGAAAACGATTACGAGTGCAAAGGGTTAAACATATGTATATAAAGGGGCTCTATCCAAAGAATATATTTTTAAGATATGAATACATTTTAACGTTAACACTTACATTATACGAAATTATTTTGTAACAAATTTATTATTAAACATTGATTTAAAAAAAAAATATTCTTTTACACATAAATATTTATATTATATTTTACCGAAAAATTATTATAAAAACAAGTTATTCATAAAAATATAGCATTGAATTGAAAAAAAATTGGTTCGGAAATAGAATCGAATTTGACTTAAGCAATTTAGTCAAAGACAATTCAAAACCAATCAATTTGTGTAATATTTACAACAATTGTGGATTACAAATTGAAATGAATAATGTAAAGTCTATATTGAGTCAATTAAAATCTCGCCTTTAAGGCCAGGAACGCCCTGCCCCTACTATTGATAACACAAACCATCACCAGTCATGGGCTTTTCGGCAGCCATTTGGCCATGTTAAACCTCAGTGACGACCATGCTGTTCAAGACACAAACCACCTCCTCTGTAGGCGCGCATAGAAAAGAACTTTGTTATCTACCATTGAAGCAGTAGTCCATTCTTTTATTCCCTTATCTTTTAAATAAACCACACAAGTATGCTACGCTTCAAGTCTAGCAAAAACACCACCGCCATTAAGATCAACAGATCTTAAATCTCTTTTAGCCGTTAGAACTAGGCGTCACGATCAATGGCAACAATGCAAAGATTTTCTGTCAAAACAAAACCAGCATTCCGACAGTTACAAAAAATTAATGAAACGCCAAGGCTTAATGTTTTCAGTGATAAAGATCACATCGAAGATGAATCTCAAAAAGTGTATCAAACCTTGCGTGCTGATTATGATAAAGTGTATATGGAACAGAAAGGTTGTCCAAATGTTCTCACCCATTCCTTATGGTCAAGCATAGGCCCTTACATAGCATGGTTTAAATTCTAACATGGTCAGTCAATTGTGTCTGGGTGACCCTTTCTCAGTTGACCACGAACCGAGCTATCGTCATCAGAGTTTTGTGTTAACACGTGCACCAGAATTATTAAATTAGCACTCAAACATGAAGTCGACCTAACCTAACCTAACCTCCCCTAAAAAAGTGGATTAAAGAAGATTTTCCAGCTCTCTCGCGGAAGCTGAAGACAACATCAGCCCTTGTTACTATTCTCGACCAGTGTGAAAAATTAGTCGTCATTCCCTAGTCGATGCCTGTTAAAATCTTCTCTCGTTAGCCGAGATGATAAAATCCCTCTAAGAAGAGGGACTTGCTGTCAATCTCTCCCTGCCCTATGTCGAAAGCTCCAAAGCCTCATAAGCGTTCATTCAAAGTACGCAAGCTCTAAACAGCAAGGCTACCAACGTAAAGTTCTCAATCGATTATTCGAATTATTCACCAGATTTTAAACTATATGAATATTCGAATAATTGATCGAATATTCGTTAATACTATCACGTATGAAATTTGAAAAAATCTTAGAATGAAACAAGTTGTATATTTGAGCAACACATGTAATGGTTTTCTCTCTCAATATTTATTTATTAAAATTATGTCCTAATTAACCGTTATGATTACGATTGCCAAATAACAATTGCGTTACGATTGCCAAAAGTATAAAATATATTACAATCTTAAAATACATACAAATATAAACATATATACGTATGCATACATACAAATTCATATATGCACACACACATGTACACATATAAGTAAAAACACGAAAACAAGATAAAAGAACAGAAACAAATCACCTCAACAGGTGTGCATTGTCCCACGCAAATTGAACCAAAACCCCATATGTGCACAAGAAAATGTCAATATCTCTATGCATAAACGGCCTTTGCCAGAGATGAGTTGGCAAGTGCTCCAGTTCTAGACTTTACAGGCAAGAACAGTGGATGTGACCGATAACTATAACCACCCTCCGGAGCCCACACTTGGAGCTGCTCGAGCACTGAAGGATTGTCTATAACGCCTTTGAGCAATTTCCAAAAGTGTTTAATTATATAAACACTTCTGCGAGTTGACAAAGAATAGTCACTGGGAAACAAGAACGGATAATGCCCGTATTCCTTCAAGTATAAATATCAAAGAAATTTACCCTGTACTTTTTCCAGCTTCAATTCATTACTAATGCTACTTCAAAATACATGGTCCTTTATGCGCCTTTATTTTGTTTCAAAATGCGAGACGAGTCGCTTCTTCTCACAAAAATATGGTTTTACGCCTTCGAAAAACATTTGTTAATAAAATGTTTATCGGCGTATCTACTCTGACTGAAATTTGCAGAATTCGTTCGTTGAACGAAACAAAATGTTGAAAAGGCGCATTCTTTGTTATTGTTTAAAGGTTATCTCAAAAACAGGTGTGCATAGCAAATTTTTGTTAAATTTATGCTACGGTTTTGTATTTGTTTCAAAACGCAAATATTTTATTTCAATCAGTTCAATAACTCGATCGCGGTTAATTTATTTCTAGTTATTTAATTTACATGCAAATCCACACAAAACAGACGTCGATACGGATATGATCTTTTATGTACATATATCAAATTCGTTAGTCTGTTATCAACGCTCAGTAAAATCTTTGAGTGTCTCATTTTAAAAAGGATTTAAAAGTAAGTTACCGGCATCGCTCTTTTGGACATCGAGAAGGCTTTTGACATAGTTTGGGATGATGGATTAATATATAAACTTCTTAAAGCTGAAACACCACTTCCACTCATCCGTATAATCGACGACTATCTACGTGATAGAACATTTACGGTCACCATAAAAGGTGAAAATTCTAACCCAAGAAAAGTCCCGATGGGAGCTCCGTAAGGCAGTATTCTCGGCCCTCATCTATTTTCCGTATATATTCATGACGTTCCCGTGCCAAAAAATTGTCAACTCGCGTTATATGCGGATGACCTAGCGATCTATACCTGCTCATCAAGCAGAAAAATAATTGCTAGAAGACTGGAATTCGGCTTGCAAAAACTGCGAAATTTTTACAGTAACTGGAAAATTAAAATAAATGATGCAAAAACAGAAACCATCATGTTCTCTCGCAGATCAAAAGCGGCCATGCCATCACGTATTATAATGAATGGTGAGGCGATTCCTTGGGCAAGATCAGTCAAATACCTAGGTCTCCACTTAGATTCCCGTCTTAACAATTGGATAACATCAGACAAAAAGGTTTTTCAGCAATTTCAGCTCTAGCTCCCATATTTCGAAGAAGAAGTGGTCTCAGTAGTAAAAACAAACTCTTGCTGTATAAAACTATGATATGACCATTACTTATGGCGCTCCCGAGTGGCACAGTTTATCTGATAGCTCCTACAGAAAAATAGGCGTAATTCAAAATAAGTGTTTGAGAATAGCACTAAATGCTCACCCCAGGATTAGCCTCAACCAACTTCACTTCAGAAGTGAACGTATAGAGACTATAAAGGACTTTTGCCATAGACAGACCTTTAACTTCTATAGGAGTTTAAAAAACAATAAGAGCACAAACACCTGTCTCACTGATATTGGCAAATACAACCTTTATGACCTACCGTTTAGGTATAAACATAAACTACCTAAACATATCTTAAGAGATGAACCGTCCGAGAAGTTCAACCATCTGCGTCCAGGTGATTACTGCTGTGATACCTGTAAGTCCCCGGAGAGAGTGGGGGCGCCAACTGTCCGGCTTCGAATTCGTGCTGGAGGCACTCGTCGTTAACTTCGGCACTCACGATTAAACCTTTATTATATGTAAACCTCTTAAAGCGAGTACATCAATCTTCCAATATTGAATATATTTTTGTTATTGTGAATTAGTTGTAAGCTGTTAATATGTTAGATTGCTCGACTGAGATAGGTGAGGAAGTTAATTTTTTTAATTTTTAAAATATAATATAAAAATAAAATTCGCAAAGAGGTTTTTGTCAACTTTTCCTCTATAAATAAATGTAATAACATTGTAAATTTAAACATAGATTATCTTGATTTTGTAGACTTGATTTCGTAATTAAGGAAATAACTAAGGTTAGGTATTTGATATTGTGTAATTGGATATTTATGTTTTTGAAAACATGTATACAAATTATGAAAATAAAGACTTTGTAAAATTATTATTTTTTTGTATCAAATTCATTCCAAACATTATTAGCTATTGTATATACAATAAATTCGATAAAATTATGTATGTATAATATTATATCAATTTTGCTGAACTAATTCAATCGCAGCTGATCTTAATTCTGGTGATTTGAAAAAGCTGAAATGACATCCCAGATCAAAAAGTACTATGTAATAATAAATTAAGCACTTTCCTTTTGACGCCCTCACTAATTCGTTATGTATATTTTATAAAAATTTTCATTATGTTATTTATATTTTATAAAATTCAAAAAGCTTAACGATTACGCAAGTAATTAATGATTAATTCAGATAATTATTATTAATCAATAATTACTTTTTAATTAAATAATATTTTACAGGAAATTAATTGACTTTTTGCAGTAATTGGTTAAATAAATTAATATCGGTAAAAACCGAGAAAAAAATTACGAATATGTGAAAACTATGAATAATTGAGAATCCTACTACCAAGCGCTTCAATTACCGCTTTCAACTTCAGCAGCCGACCACTGCTAGCCTACTAAGAGCTGATGGGTTTTCCTCAGGTGTCTCATTCACTCATCTGTGGTCAGGCCTGGTCCTGGGTACTTGGCCGCCCATGGGCAAACCATCTTTTCGCCGCCCACTTACATATATGTTTACAGAATGAATATTTGATGACTTTTGGGCAATGTCTTGAGCAAGAAAAAAGTTTATGTGCTGACTTTAATTGATGTGCAAAAAACGCAACAAAAAACTATAGGATTAGAAAGTAGACGCAATGAAAGCAAACTCTATTATCTGAAAACTTCTGACAAGAAAGTGAGAGTAGGCCAAAGTACCTATGTTTTTGGGAACTCTTAGTATTAAAGAATGGACAGTCAAGTATTGGTTGGGTGATAGAAGACAGACGGAAACCCATAAAAGTTCTATAGAATCAACAATAAATAATAGCTCTGAATTAATTACGAAAAGTAGCTTGGTATTGAATTCTCTCCATCCATTGTCAAAACTACTTTCACACTATTGTAGAAAATCTAATCAAAAACTGTACTTGGAACCTGTTATTCAATCTAAAGCTGTTATACCGATTGTATGTAGAGCAAGCGAATTCTGAAGTAATAATTATTTGAGTTTTATTTTGGTACTTTCCTGTTATTAAGGGCAAAATTTATTCTAAAAAATATTTATTAATTTCGTCATACCTTTTATTTATTTAGATAGAATTATAAATGACATGTCGGAGGCAAGTAATAATTTATATAATTCGAAAGTTGAACCATGACCGTCAATAAATAATATATTAAATTCCCGATAACAGGAAAATACCTTTATTTTTACATCATTTTATTACACTGAGGCCCACGTAACATAGCAAACATTTGTATTTTGAGTATGACTGGGCTATAACATCAAATCGAATTGCACAGTAAGAGGTGAAACATTAAAATCCAGTAAAATGTTTAACGTATGGCTGTGTCTTGATTCTGATTTTCAAAATATACCACTGGGAGGAATTATTATCATTTCAATAATCATCCTCGCCTTAAATTAAAATGTTCTTGTCTTAGAGTTTTTATTATGTATTTTTAGGGTAAATAAATATAAGTTGTATCAAAAATATTCCCACAATGTGTTTAGATGTGAATTTGTATATAATATTAAATAGTCTGGATGTTTTTTGTTTATTTCCTAAAAACTTATGCAATGGAGAGAGGCATTTTTGCATCTAGATATCATATAATAAGCCCTATAATATACGATACATGTCCTTGTATCTTAAATAAAATTGAGATAAGTGTTAATATTAATTTTTAGGAAATTATTGATCATTCCTTATCTACAATAGGAATAACCAACTGCTACCTTAATTATTACTTTTTATATTTATAAGATAATTTTTGTAATTCTGATACTAATTTTTAAATATATATTTACATAATGTTATTTTTCCTTTTCATACTTATTTACACAAGTGTTTTAAAGTTCCATAGATGATTAGTTCAAATATGTATTTAGCACATATCTGGTTTCAAGGTTGATAGTCGTTATAAAATCTACACGTGTAAAACACACATTAATTATTGGATTAAAATAAAATATATTTTAAAAATAAATCTGTTTATTACTAAAAAATAGACATTTCGACGATAATAAATATTCAACTTATAATATAAGTTACTTATCAAAAACGATCAAATATTAAGACATTGACAATAAATAACAATTAAATGCGAACTTATATATTCTTCAAGAACATAAAATAACAACAGTTCGTGTATAATGGCCGGAATAGCGCAATCGGAAAAATACCAGGCTCATAACCCGATGAACTCGATTCGAATTTTACCATTAAAAATACCAGTCGTCTCATTTTTTGAGTATTATTACCACACTGAAACACCTGTTATATTCCAGCAACGATCACTCGATGGAGCGTCACGTTTAAGAATCATCGAACGTCATTCTGCCAGCCCCGTGATTCTTAATGTATCTTCTGTACTGCTTGTATCTGGTATTTTCAGCTAACATCCTCTTCTGTTCTTCGTCTTGTGCCTCTTTCCATTTGACGAAGTTGTCTTCTATCCACAGCTCGTCGTCGAGATACTCTTGTTTCGTTTCTTCTTCCAGAGCTTTAAATTGATGAACGCCCATACCGATACGCTTTCTGATGATATATAACTTCTCTTCTTCCCCTAAAGCTTTTTTCAATATAGTAAAATTCCAAACCCACTTTAAGTACCAAAAAATGTAGCAGTAAATTGTGTAAGGTAAAATAAGTAACTGAATCCAAAGGATATCGACGATTTCGGGCTTAGCGTAAGAACCCTTGATATCCATCCGCTCTTCGATAACTTTGCGAATCAACTTTTCTACCTCCTCTCTTTGTTCCGCCTTTGAAACTTTTTTAGCTCCGTCTTTTTTCTTGTTTTGTATCTCCGTCACTTCGGACTTCGCCATGTCCATGGCCCGATTTCTGTACTTGGGCACTGTGACAAAGTACTTGATAGCGGTCTCGTATCGCTGCCAAGCGCTGTAATACTGAACCATGGATATCACCGTGACGACGATGGCGATGACAACCCTGACGTCCACTTTCGGAGCGACTCTCCGCCTATAATATCTGTAGTAGTGGGCGTAGTACTCTTGCGGATTGTCCAGCATGTAGTTGTAGTCGTTCCTCTCCTCGTCGTCTTTGAGTATTTCGTAAGCCGTGGCGATGGTTTTGAACTGCTCCTCGGCTTCATCCTTGGCCTCTTCCCCGCGATGAAGGTCGGGATGGAACTGCTTCGCCAGACGGCGGTAGCTGCGGGCGATCTCGAGCTTGGTGGCATCTCTGGTGACGTTGAGCACCTTGTAGCAGTTCTGCGTACCGCAATAGATGCCCTCGAGCAAGTGATCGTCGGCGTTAACGGTAAAGGCGAGAGCAAAAAACGCGGCCAGCGCTAGCGGCCACGCGACACCCATCACCATCACCGTCTCATGCCAAACGTCACTTTGACACGCCGGCGATTTCTAATATTGCCAGTGTGAAAAATCTCTCTAACGGCATACATACTACAAAAATAAAATATAAACTTGTACAAAACATTTAAATTTAAAAAAAAATTAATACAAAATTCACAATTATTGTTTTCTATATTAAATCAATATTGTATGGCTCATCACTGCTTAAATTTTGTAATATCATAATAATATAACAAATTTCCATAAATCTTTAATAAATTTTAGAGTCAATCCTCTTTTTGCTGATTTAATCAGTTTTAGAGTAATATATGCTTTGAAAAAATAAATTAATCCAGAGTGTGTTTCCTAGCCTTGATGCGTAGGTACCGCGTAGCACAAAGTTTTTAATATCTTACCCATTAATTGCTATTTTATATAAAGTAAAGTTTAACCAATAACCTCATTCTACCATTTTGTCAGACAATCTTTGCGTTGGCAAAATTGATAAAAATTCAAGATGATTAAATGTAATCAAAATATCGGTTTTGAGGTTTTTAATTAAATCTTATATTTCTTGGTGACCTTTTATTGTAATTCCATTGATTAAAAGGATTTTAATCAGCTATTTATTAAGATGTATATTACTCAATTTTGTTTACAAATTAAAACAAATCAAATTTTTTATAAAAAATAAATTTTAACGTTGTATAAATAAAAAATAGAAAACTGTTTCTTATTTTTTTAGCCATTAAAAAATTTATCACAAATTATTTTACAATGATTATTATAGGTCTTTTTAGAAAATTCTTCTCGGAAACGACTTGACTGATTTTTTCAGGAACGAATGTCTTATGTTTACGTAATGATCAAATAATTGTCAGACCACAGCTTTTCAGATTCAGAGCCAATATCTTCGAAGTGAAAAAATGCCACATGTTATATTTCTATTCGTGCCATTATATAGAGTGCATAGTTTTTCGACAATTTGTTCGTCTAGGTCAGTGATTCCCAAAGTGGTCTATATCGACCCCCAGGGGTCTATGATTACCTACGTCAGCGAAAAAAAATTTGGGGGTCCACTGAAGTGGATCTCAACAACCACTGATAGTACCTATCTACTTACATTATAATCTTATAAAATAAAGACATATACATTATTTATAAAAGTACCTATGAAGTGTAAGTTGTAGGATGTAGGCATTCGCTTTGTGGTCGCAATACATTTTGAACTTGTAAAAACCTGCACATAATGATATACCACCGTGATTCTCAAAGTGGTCTATATCGACCCCTAGGGGTCGACGACGACCTGCAAGGGGTCCATGTCAGTGAAAAATAAAATTGGGGATCCATGAGATGTAAATGTGGGTGACTTTATTTTTGGCTTTCAATGAATGGAATAATCCACATACACAGATAGTAGAAATCTTTCAAAGTGAGTAGCACGATACCAGCTGTCAAAAACACATTTGAAGTTGATGAATTTGCAAAAAATCAATATCAAGCAAGCAGGGGGTCTACCCAAAACCTAAAAACATGGCAAGTGGTCTACGAGACAAAAAAGTTTAAGGACCTCTGGTCTAGGTTGATTTCCTTCTTTCCCCAAATATGAAATATCTCTTAATGGATATCCGGTTTGCGAATCGTGATCCAAAATAGTTTAATTCCATATATTTCTGGTTTTGATGCCATATATTGCTTGAATGGACACTTTCCATCAAAACCACACAATTGCTCATTAATTGCTTATTTAATTGCTCATGACTTTCTCACAAAAGTGCAAAAGTGGACACGGCCGCCCTGGTGGAAAACATTCATATTGTACTAAATTGTAAATGTATCATAGCGAAGTGTTTTGCTACGCAATGCAATTTTTTTAAGGTTTTTTCTGCCATTCTCTTAAAAAATTTTGAAATAAATAATATATCGCACAGGTAGTGAGCATTAAATTGAAAGTATGGTTTATATAGTTATTTATTCATTAAAATACTTAAACCCAGTTGAACAGAAAGGTTTTTTCATTATAACTAATCTTAGGATTCTTGAACATCATAAATATTTTAAGTGGTAACATTTATTTAATATGACAGTGTGCCTGTGCCGTAGGTTATAAACATGTCTGTCATAGGGAAGTTCGTAAATAAGCTGTTTTCTCGGTTAATTAATAGCGAACGTATATGTAACAGTGGTATAATTAAAAAGCACAGTGATAATTTGGAAGAGTTCGGTGAATTCAGTTTCCCTCTGCTGATAGAACCGTGGAAAAGATATTTGAAGGAATCTACGAAGATCGGTGATGTAATATCCATATTTAACGTGGCTTATCCTGACGTTTTGTCAGTAAACGACGCTTGTGTGTTATTAAAAGAAGACAGCGACGTATGGCCATTAACTATAAAGAAATGCAAAGTTTCCAGTGACAGAGTGTATTTGTTTCTCGATCGAAAAACTAGTATTGAAAAATGCTTTTTATATTTGAGCAACAGTTTCGAAACTGCCGAGCCGTCGGTCAGCGGCGGAGTTTTCGTTTCTATAGACGAAGGTTCCGAATCTGACGTGACACATTACAGACTTAACTTACTATCCAAAGTTACTAAAAAACTATCCGTTTTGAATGGATTTAGATTAGTTCACGAAGAAGATCCGAAGGACTATCACATTCACCTTACTACCAAATCTTCGAAAGTCAATCAGAGTGGCAAATTTTCGATTTTATGTGCACCTGCCATAAATGGAAAATCTGGATCGAAAGAAACTGAATTAACCACTGAAAAATATCTCAAGTGAGTGTTAAATTTGGTACTTGTTAGTTAACATGGCGCCACGCTCAAATTTACCAGTTGCGAAACGTACATTTACTGTTCAAACCCAAACCTAATCTAAACGAATATAATAGTTAATTTGTTTAAGTTGGGCAAACCCAACCCAAAGGTTTGAACAGCACAGCAAACGCAAATAGTAGTTTTTGAGCGTGGCGCCGTGCTAACTAACATGTGGCTTTAATTTAATTTAGTTATTATTTGTGATATTTTATGTTTTGTTTTTCTGTTAATTTAAGGCAAAGAGTAACAGACATGAAACTTAAAGCTCAACACAAGTATAGAGTCGTAGTTACTGACGAAGATGCGTGGAACAGATCACTCGCGCAACTCGGAGAAGCTTCTGCAAACTTTGATTTATTACAAGTAAAACCTAGTCATTCTGTCTACATCAACATGTCAGATGGAGGAACTGGATGCAGTAAAGGTATATATTTTACTTAATTAATTATACTGTGTAACAAATTTGAAGTAATTTGTTTCACGGTGGTATTTTAAGAAATTTTAAATTAAGTATATATTTTAGGAGTATCGTTTATCCTTTACAACTCTGCTAGACTTGCGAGTATTATAAATACGTTCAGAGAAAACGTTAAAAAAGGAACATATTCATCTTTACCTCCGATTAGTGACATAGACTTTGAATTATTAAACGATGAAGTGAGGTGTTTGTCTTATGTTTTAATACAAACATGGTTTGGGTTGTATTAATCTTTATGGTTTTTAGGATGAATGGAAGATCATATTTAATTTTATACTTGCATATAAAGATGTGCTAAAAAGTAGTTTTACTTTAGAAGCAGGAAAATGCATAGTAGCATCTCATCAGCTCTGCTCTTATTTGAGTTCCTTAGTTGGGAGATTTAGCATGTACTATCGCAGAATAAAAATTTTGATGGTAATATTTTGATATACATATATACAATATTTTTCCGAATAGTAATTTATTTTTAATAAAATATTAACATTTTCAGGAACCAAGAGAACATTTACTCCCAAAAATATATGCTAGAATGCATTTATTAAAGGCGATACAAGATGTAATTACCAATGTGTTGGCTATTTTTGATATAACATTATTGTCCGAAATGTGATATTAGCATTTTAAGAAATATATATTTATTTATGAAAATATTTTATGATATTTTTTAATTTCCTTTTTATTATTCACTTTTAAGAAATTATATTTTTTTAAAAAGGGTACGTTAAATAAACAGAGTTGTAATTGCTGTATTGCTACTTCTCATCTGCCTAGTATAGTTGATCTTATATACCTAGTTAATTATTGACATTTTTTGTTTTACAATTTCAGTTGACATCAAACAACACGAAGATAAGGCTTGCTTAAAAATTTTAACAGTGTTTTATTTGCACAATAATAAAAGGCAACAGAACTTAATTAAACATAATGATTCAAATCAATATACTATATAATACAATATTTTAGATTAATACAATAATCTATCAAAATATTGTACTAAAAATATGTGTCATTTTTGATTCTTCAACCATGCACATACGCTTTTATATCACAAGTTTTGAATGTTCCTAATTCGTGAGTAAAATCGATTTTAGTTTTTTTCTCAGACAATTCTCTAAGCCTATAAACACAAATGATATTGATAAGATTCTGGTGCATTGGACACCACTGCTATTAAGCTAAAATATTTCTAGCGCCTTCAATTTACATTTACTGTAGAATTGAAGATGTAAAGATCTGTTACAAAAATAAACTAAACTTAAATTTTTATTAAAATTGTTTACACATTTCGTTAAAAAAATAAAGTAGTTTTACAAGGATATAAATATGGTATTTAATAGTTCACCAATAAATGGTACTTCTCAAAACAGGTACTTTTGTAGAGGGAACTGGTTGTATCGGGTTTCGCTGCATATTTGTAAAAAATGTGTAATGTCACTAATATTTAAATTTTTGATCTCGTTAGCACATAGACTTGAAAAAATGCAATTTACCGGTACCCGCAAATAAAGTATTAAGTGAATCTGATTCTTACCCAACAATTTTCGTTTATGTTATTAAATACACGGTTGCCAATTAAAACTCAATACTAAAAGGCTCATAAATTAGACTTTTTCTTTCAAATAACCCATAAGATTTTTTTTTTCTGTCATCCTGACACTTGAAAAAGAGCGTTACATCTAACTTTGCTATTTCACAAGAATTATATTTTTAAATTAATTATCCAATTATTCTAATCTGTGGGTTGCTTTACTTCTGATGACTAATTTATCAGTTTCTTGTAAGAATAACATTTATACAAGATACCGTTCAGCTTCAGTTGCTTATTAAGACTCCCATATTAACTCTTTTAAAGTAATATGTTCTCTTGTTTTTGCTAGGATATTTTTCCTATATTTTGTGTCAAAATATTCTACTGTTATATTTAAAGTTCCATATTACATCTGTCGAACTTCTTTTTATAGATCTTTTAAATTCTTAAGTTTAATTTTTTCAATGGATTTGTTTCAAAGTAACTTCATTTTGATACACTACAATGCTTCAAGAAGAATAAATAAAAATAACGTTTATTACTATTATTATTTCAGTATTTACTTAAACATATATTATTTTACAAAATAGAAAGTACATAATGTACTTTAAAAAATATATAAAACAACCAAAATTCTATTTGTCCATTTACCTGTAATATTATTTAGAATTTTCGACTTTTCGCATTGTATCATTTAGAATTTTCGATCAAAACTTTAAATAATTCATTTGGAGTATTATATAGTACTTTTTAAAAGCCTTATCTTTTCCCAGAAGCTTGATTATATTGGGATCCCAGGCTTCATGGCAGTCAAAATAAGGTTTTATATTTGGTTTATTGCTACTAAATAAATATCCCAAATATTTTTTAAAATACTTTGGCTGTAGTTATCTAAAACATGGTTTTACTCTTTGTTCTCCATAATTTAGCATTTATTTTAAAATAACTAGACAAATTATATAATATTAAATTCAATTATAGAGAAGTAGAATAAACCTCTGTAAACATACATTTGTATTAGTTTCAAAACCAGAAAATTAATCACTCTTCTGGTTAGAATTATTTAACTATGTTTGTATTGCTCCATTTACGGTCCTTGGTAATTAATTTAATGAAGTATTTTAGTATATTATGTGTCAGAATGGATTGTCGCGAAATATTCAGTATCATATATTTATTTAAATTTAAAAACCATGTAATGTTTGTGGTTTTCTTTACTTTTTGTACCTTGTATTAATTAAAAGACATGCATTGAAAATTTATTAAATTCTGATTGGAATCTTGTTTGTAAACTATAACAAAAGTTGAAAGCTCTCAAACTTTTTGGACTCTGCGCCCTTACTGAATCCAGCTTATAACAAATTCTTTGTTTGGTTGAAGGGTTATGTAAAATAATGACTACTGGTTAAAATAGAAATAAACGAAAAACTTCGGGTTGCGTTGCTAAACGAGTTTTTTTAGTTCATATTAAACGCGCTGTTCTTATTAAATATCTGATTAAGGACCGCGATGACTGCAAGTCCTTCAGAGCGAAGTTCAGATTGTAGAAAATATTTCTTTAGCAGTACTAATTCTTCTACAATTTCTTAATTTTCTGTTTTTAGATATTGCCTCTCGATTCATGTGGGTGTTATCCAATTACATTATTATTTGTAATATTTTAATAAGCGTTAACACTGCTCTAATGTTATTAATAATATGTATAGTTTGTGACTGTTTTACCGAGCGTACACACTATCTGATTATAGGCCGGTTTTATTTCTTTTGCCGTGATGTTTTTATAAATAGACACAATAACGCATAAATTCGACAACGACCTGTTTCGCGGACGAGGAAGGCAAAAAATGAACCCTACTTCGACTAATGAAAAAATGTATACCATTGAGGGTCAATTAAATTCATATTTAATTTGAAACATGAAACTGAAAAAAACCTACTGTTTAAAGCAGGGGTCGTCAACCTTTTTATACATACCGCCTAACAACGTCGCAGTAACTCAATTTAGTGCAAGTTGTAAATATTTTTTGAAGGGAAGATTTGTAAAAAATAGTTATTTAAATTTAACTTTATATTGTGCGAAGTTGCTATACAGCAATGTTTCGATTTATGGAGAAATTTGCCTCACCGAACAAAAACACCCATCGCCCACCGAAGAATCTTGAATCGCCCACCATATTTTAAACTATAAAAATGTAATACACTGCATTATAAATTTGTATACTTTTCAACATTTAACACACTGAGTACCGTGATTTATTCGCTATAATTAGGACGAATATTTTTTTTTAATAAACATGACTTTTTTACTAGTCGACGTTTTAAAGTCAAGTAAATATTAGACATTGTATCGCATACTAATAAAATAAAAAATAAATTTACGTTTCAAAAGGTTAAGAGCCTTTTTTACGTATAAATGTCCTTTCTTCTACCAATGTATGATGTTTCGCAATCATTGTCCTCCATCCTCAACAAAAAATATGAGATTGTTTTTGAACAAAAATAGCTTTTGAACAAAAATTCTCAAAAATACTTTTATTTTTAGCTCCGACAACAATAATGATCTTTTTAATTTTGGTGTCCTCCTTTGATATTTTCAAAATCTAGTCACCTTAAATAATCGTAAAATGTATGCGATTGATTCGTAGCATATGTTAATAAATGTTAATACTCGTCAATGCATACACTAGCTAGTCAATTTACTTTAACTAGGAAATTCATTAATCAATTAGTCAGTGTATAAACGGGTTGACATAAGCTCAAGCGGTTTGTAATTAAATCGTTTGCACTGGTAACACTGATATTAGAACTGTCACTCTCAGAGGTCACAGAAAGAGCTTTATAGTACACATTTGTTTGTATTTTATTTTAAAAAAACTGAACCTGAACAGTTGATGCATAATTAATGTAAATTTCAGGCTTTGAGTGTTTAGTAAAAAAATCGTTCGTCAATAAATTTGCTGATTGGTAACACTGATATTAGAATTGTCACTATCAGATATGGTATTTCTAGTGAAAATAATGCGCTGAATCAGCCAGTGTACTATCTGAGAGTTACGTTTATGTTTTAGAAATATTTCAGCCACGTGCTAATTTATCGTCTATTTAATGTTCATGATCGTGTAATTAAAAAATAAAATTATATCTGTTGGTTGTACCATTGTACTAGGATTGTTACTTTAAGCCTTTCATGCGTGCGTTTCCTCCCGTTCCACTGTTACTAACCTTCTGTCTTTCACCAAAACGGTGACAAAATCTCTTAATGCGGGAATTCAAGTAGACGTCATGTGTATATATAGATTTTGAGAAGGCCTTCGACATGGCTTATCATGGGTTATTATTAAAAAATTGTCGGACTTCGGTTGTTCGAATGATTTAACTATCGATTAACTATCAATTATCGAGTTATTTGAGTGATCGTAAACAATGTAGCCTATGGCGGCCGATTGTTGAAAGAGTATTTCACCCCTACGGGGGTTTCTCAAGGGTCCAACCTGGGCCCTCTGCTCTTTATGTTACTTATTAATGGTATTAATATGGCAGTTACAAATTCAAGTTTTCTTCTGTACGCAGATGATTTAAAATTTTATAAATGCATAGATTTGCTGCGGACTCCTCTCTACAGAGTGATTTAGACTATGAAGATGGGCTTCCGTTAACCGTCTGCCCTTTGGTGTCGGAAAGTGCCATACTGTGTCATTTTCTCGATCCCGTTCGCCATCAGTTTATTCCTACTATCTCGGTGGGAAAATTTTGGCTAGAGAAACTTCCACTAAAGACCTCGGAATCACTTTTGAGAGAGAGTGGAGGTTCTCTCTACACATACACGACGTCTGTGTTAAATCTTCCAAGATGCTCGGCTTTGTTATGAGGAACGCCTTTCACTTTGCCGATCCGTCAGTTATTCACGTCTTCTATGACACCTTAGTTCGTAGCATTCTTATATCGGGTTTTAGTTCGTTTTATTCTTGTATAATTTGGAATCTCCGCATAACCAAATACTCCATTTTAGTCGAAAAGGCTTATAAAAGGTTCTTAAGATACATTTATAAAAGGATATTTGGTTATTATTCGTTCTTATATCCCAGCACCTTTTTTAGGAGCATTGAGATACGATTCGCTAAGTTCTCGAAGAAAGTTGTATGTCGCTAAGTATTTTTTCAAACTACTGACACGGAGCGCGTGATTTTTTCATTTACTTTCCTGTATATCGACATTAAGTCTCCTTTTTCTTTTTTAATTCCGTGATGGGTATAGTTTCATATTTTAAATTACTTTTTATCTGCAATCATGTGTCATGAATATCGCTCCTGTTTTTTATGTTGGGGCGGCGAGCTTTTCCAAAGCGCTTGTTATTTTCGTAAAGATTTAAAAACTCGAATGTTAATTCATTCGCACACGTACAAGCCGCGACGGATCGGACGCGACCGTTCCCACCGCCCGTCGGCCTGTCCTGGCGCGGCCTGATCTGTTACAAAACAGACCGCGGGTCCCAGCCTTATGACGTCCGCACTTGTCGACTCGCCTATGACTGTCGCCATCTGGCTCCCTAATACGCTGGCATTGCATATTGATCTGTTTCATGTCAGCTACGAGGAGCTGGTCCGGTTCGTATCAAATTGTATCATATAATTTTAATACTTTATGATTTTTTGTTTGCTACTTTCAATGTATTATTTTTTTATATATTTTTTGTGTATTAAAATAAAACAATGTATTATTTTCAACCATCGTGACGCATTGGGGTAACTTGTTAGGGTACGATAGTCTTAATTTGTTTTAAATAAACGTAAACGAATTACCCAGTGACAGGGCTGCCAAATCTCCAGCTGCTTGAATTACGATCGCTACACGAAGGGCGTTCTTATAAACCAGGGGTAGCCAAGCTTTTCATCGCTGCAAGTGACCTGCTTTTCAAATCATTGGCGGCGGTCAATAAGAAAAGTAGTAATTGAAAGCCAAAAATAAGTTTAAATTTAAAATAAACATAGATAATACCAATATCTATTCAATATCCAGTTATTTTAATAATAAAAATTGATGATTAGTTCATACAAACATAAATATAGTTTAGAAATAAAACAATATTCCCTTTTATTTTCTTCCTGGCGGGCGACTACGAATAGTTACGAGTCGAGAGTATGAAAGAGCGAAACATCTCCTCCAAATTCTAAAAGTTATATAAAGACATTGGGTAGATCTAAATAATAATTCTTAAGACATTAATTAAAAAAAAAACATTTATTCAACATGTTACATACATACATATAATAGCTAGTTTTAGATTTTTGGTCGAAAGCCGCAAGATTGCGACCGTGCGCGCGTTTTTTGTTTATTTTGAATTGCGCAAAAGTGGAAAGCGGGTGCGCTATGCGCTGTTTGTTTTGGGGACCGTTCGAACGACGACGACGGCGGTGGGGGTTCGTCGGGTCGCGCGGAGGGGCGTCAGTGCGCGGCCGCAGCTGGGCCGGGCCGGTCGCCGCGTTCGCCATGAACATCGCCGCGTTGCTGCAGGCCGCCGAGTATCTGGAGCGGCGCGGGTTCGAGGTCCGCGAAGGGCCCCCGCCGGGCCGCGACCACGGGTACGCGTCTTCGCTACCGGCGCCCCATCGCTCCTCGCTCCGGGCGCACCTCGACCTGCACGCCAGGCTCAAGAGGCCCAAGACCAAGAAGTCGCAGGGCAGCAGGTACTGTTTAGTCTTCGCTAGTGTTCCTTTGTCTTCGACCTCCTACTCGACGATATCACTCACGATCGCGCTCTTCTTCCAGGACGACCCACAACGAGCTCGAGAAGAATAGGTGAGAGAGAACGCGACGCGGCAACGTCGCCTCCCGCCCGGAGGGTCTTCTTTGTTCGACTTGGACGTCGCGTATTGTTGCCTTATCGTCGGTCGCCTCCGGATCCCGGCGAGGAGCTGACGCGGGCTACTTTCGAGCGCGCCCCCGAGCGTTATGCAACCGCTTCCTTTGTTTGCTTGCATCTGATGATTCACTCTTTCTGCGACGATTTGGTTGCACCGCGAGAGTGCATTCTTGTCAGAATCCATTACCGTGCTCTAGTGAAATATCTTATCATTCAACGATAGAGCAGTGATGTGAGTCGGTGACTAAGACCTGGGTTCTAATTAGTGATTATTATAATTAGATAGTTTTGTTACTTTTTGAAAATTAGATTCAAATTTTAAATATCTTGGAAATATCATAGATTAAACTTAACTAAAATGAAAATTTCTCAAAAATATTATTTAATTCAAATAATATTACGCATACCAGGGGTCGAAAACCTTTTTTGTTGCCTTATCAAGGTCATCGCGAAATGTCATCGCGAGCTTAACTAAAAATATTTTTAAAAATTGTCGAGTCGAATAGACAATAACTGATTAGTGATGGAAAAATTCATTCAAAATCTTAACCTTTTAATCCGGCACTTTTTTATTACGTGGTTAAAAATAGTTGTTAATGGCCAGTTAAATTTGGCAAATTTAAATTCATTAAAATTAAAAAATTAATTTACTGGCTCTCGTTATGATATAATATAAGGTACAACAAAATTCACACCTTCTACAGAAAAGACTAAAAAATTTAAAATTCAATGACGACTTTTTACGTCACGCCCGTTATATATGAAATATAATTACGACGCCTTGAGGTGTCATACCCGGTTAAGATGTTAATGGCCAATTAACCTTTGTCTTTTTTTTTTGTTATATTCGAGTATTTTACTCATAAACTGCTATTTCCTGTAAGAAATTGCTAAAATTTGAATCTTATTTGAAAAATTGCATTTAACCACTCGGCGCAAAAAAATTGATTAATTTCAAAACTCGGTATAATAAAAGTAGATTTCTTGGGCGCTAAGATTTATCCCCTTTTTAGTAAAATCGCGTATATGTGCATTTAGCAATGCAACGTAAAATTTTTGGATATTATACTCGTAAATTGATATTTTATTTAATGAAAACTTGGATCAGCGTGTAAAATTGGGATTGGTTTTTTTTTTTTCACCTACATTTTATGATCTTGTAGAATTGGGCTTGAGGCCAAATTGCTCTAAATATGCAACAGTTTACGTTACGTTATTGTTTTTAGCCTAGACTGTCAAAAAGACTACTCGCAGACTGAATACAGGACAATTTTGTGCGCTTGCAGTCTGTTTTTGCTGTGTTGTTAAACAATTGGTGCAATTTATTCTAAAAGACATGTGAATTCAAATAAATACTTTGAGCATTTATTTAAGATAAATTTTCGGATTTTTTCTTTGAAAAAGATTCGTTGCAGAGAAATATTCATTGGGTATTCACTTTCTGATTGAATAACACAGGACGATATTGTTTTTTATTCCAAGAATTATTATCTTATCGCCCCTTGCACTATTGTTATAGTAATGTGTTTTATTTATTATAATTATTCCCTTGCAGTGTATTTTTAATTCAATTTATTTCTGAAATTAATACTGTTTTCTAGCTTTTGAGTGTAGGAAAACAAACTTTCAGTGACAATTTATACATAAGATTTTTCTGGACAAATTCGAGGGGGGGGGAATATCCCCTCCCCTTAAATGACGTCTCTTATTGTTCCATTTCTTGCATTTTTGTTGTTGCTGTTTTTCACTCTGCTACCTTCGTATACTATGTAAAAAATACGCAGTAACTCAATAAAAACAGCTTGGGTTATTAACATTTGCCATCAAGTTTATTAATTAAATATTAATGTATTACATGAATGTTTTTAATTATAATCACAATTGAAATTTCATTGCTTTTATAAGCAATAATTCCTTTCATTGAACTGGGTATCGAGGGATCAACATACACCTGCTCTTGCCGGTGGTTGAATACAGGTTTCGGTAGATTATTATTTTTAAAATCTGTCTGCAACTTGTCGATGGTTATTGGAACGCTCTAAGTGCTTTATTTTGATTTTTAATACATATTTGACAGCATTCCTCGCTTGTTATATTTATAATATATATATGCAGTTTCATAGATTCATAATACAATAGTTAATAGACATTACCAAATTTACTACAATCGAGTACATTTAGAATAAAAGTCATCTGTTTGAATAAATCAGAACATTAGAAGCAACTAAACGAGATCCTCAAGGTCAACCGCATTATTTTAAATAGATTCTATCATTGCTGAAACTCTGACCTTGAACGAAAATAAGAGATTTTGCTTAAAAATAATTTATTTTAACTGCTCCAATACAATTCATATTAGATTCAATTAATCGCGAATTACGCAAATACTTTCTCCATTATTTTTCATATAGTCTCTTTTACGCTAAATTTTTTTTTGATCAATTGTCACAAAGTTTCTTTTCCTACACCCAAGAGTCAGAAAACAGTATTTATTTTAGAAATAAATTGAATTAAAAATACACTGTAAGGCAATAATTATAATAAAAAGGGGTGATAAGATAATAATTCTTGGAACAAATTACAATATCGCCCTGTGTACTTACACATATCAGTACACCCCTCAGGGCGAACGACCAATCACAGGTCATAAATTTAAGAGCACATGATAATTCTAAGTTGAATGATTTTTCTCTCAAATTTATATTTTAGTTATTTTATCTGTGAAACGCATAAAAATGTGTTTCAACAAATTGGAATTGTGCAGGCAAATTTTTAAACGCAATAAACATTGTCAAAAATCTCGATTTCAATCTACATATGTATGACGAACTATCCTGTCGTATTGTGAACTCTGCGTCATCGCTTTGACACCTTCGTCATTGTTAGTTTTTAGTTATCTGATAAACAGTAATCGTCTGCATCTCTTTCTATCTCACTCGTGCGTTTTTATGACCATCGAGACATCGATGGTCACGTATTCGAATGAAAATAAAAGGAAATCGAACACGCGATAAGCTCGTATTTAGTCAGGAGTCGAATTCAAATTTTGCAAATGAAATTCTAATTCTGATCAGCAAGAATCTCTTAGGCGCAGAGGTTTAATTAAATTTGCGTAAGATGGTTCGATACGTGTTTCCCTTCTTATAAAAATGATATATAAGAACAAAAATATTATTTTAAGACTGCGCTTGATTGTTGCAAAACTTGTTTACTACCATTACTAGATCGCTTTGCATTATTAGCAAGTATTGTTATTAGGAAAACTCAGACGAAGAGGGTGACTCATCAAGTTATTTTATGCAAATTTGCATGCAAAAGTTGAGAGAGGGTAATTGTTTACACTTTTTTATTTCAATTTTTCATATCTACGTTAGACAAGGAGGTGTGTTGATTTGATTAGATATATGTTATGCTATGGGGATGATGAAATAAATAAGATATTTGTGTTATGTTATGTGCCTCTTATGGATCACATAACAGATTTAGAGATTGATACAAATGCCACCTTAAATTCAACTAGTTGATTTATCGTTTGGTTTATTTAATAAACTCAAGTTCTTGATGGTTTTGCTTGAGATATTGAAATTCAAACGTTTACTTTTTGACATTTTTGTATACTGGCAAAATATATCTTGAGATATACACTCATGTATGAGCTTTAGTCTTGCAAAATGTGAGACATATCTTCGCCACATCAGTACGCGACAGACATATTTTTAAACTCTGTGATTTACGAACGCGTATATCGATTTTACCAAGATCAGTGAGAGCTAAACATTCCATATATCAGCGATTCGAATCGAATGAATAGTATATTTTCTATTTCACTCTGTTATCTTTATTTGTATAACTTTGAAATCCGTCAGCTGTCATATTTTTGTCGATAGTACGGGATATTTCATTAACGTTCATCATGGCACTTTAAACCCAGTCTACATTTTTATAAATTAACGAGTGCAACTCTCACTACAATTTGCTGTATTGTGCATGTTTATATTGCACATATATTTCCTCTCTGCATCTACTGCTGGGTAGTGGCGTAGAGGTTTACTAAAGTTAGCTAGCTACCAACGCGGACACTTAGCGAAGCGCATGTTTGTGCAGGCGTAGTGTGCACAATTCGTAATTTGCTCCATTTAGAATCTGACGACAGATTCAAAAACAAGCATCACAAACTCGTCCCATCCAACAGATACTCTCAATCGTCACTCGTTTGTGTGCATTGGTCTGATAATGCCGTTAATTGGCGACGAGCGTTCACTATCTTAATTTATTACACGCCAAACGTGTTTATTGCTTCGAAAATAGATACAAACACACGTCAGTTGTAAGCGAGCGGCAGTTTTCCATTTTTACTGTCATTTTTTTCTAAGCCACCTTGGCACTATGGTGCGGTTGCAAAATTTGCCGTTTGGAACAGCTGTTCGCTCCCGACACAAACACGCACACTGGGAGAGAGGAGTTTCGAGATGAGAGCGCACGCAAAAAACGCAACGTTGCAATTCGCATACATGCATGTTGATTCTGAGACCTGCCTTCAAGGCCCCCGGCCAGCTCCTCGCTGTGGCCATGCCCAGATGCAAGGTCGTCGGCTTGGTTTTTTTTAACTGATAAAAACCGCACCATTCTGTTATCTGTCTGTCTAAATGCGAGAGGTATTGTGTTACGCCTCATGACGGATAAAATTCTCATTAGTGTCGTGTGTCTTGGATGTATAATTTGAGATTCGACAGCAATTGCGGTTATATTTCGTGTTCCAGGTATTTTTTTGAACAAAAAACATATTTATAGCGACACTCACCTAATTTAAACCTACATTTTACCAATCTCCAATAACAAGTAATATTATATAAAATCGACATTTTATTATTATTTTTAAGTATTAATTAAGATAAGACATCGCTTAATCAAACCGAGCATGCAATACTGACACAATTTTCAACTCAGTTATATCATTCTACGTATTAATTTGAATGCACATTTTAAGTGCATACACAATTTTCTTTGTTTAGCCCTTTCTTTACTGTGATGTACACCGAGTGTATATGTTTATATTTGTAGTGGCATATTTTGAAATTTTTAATTTCTAATTTAAACCAATTTTAAAAATTCATTACAATAACGTCATTTTTTCTTCGATGTACTACTGCCTTTTATACCTCACAATTGCGCTCATTTTTGTTTTGCAAAATTTATAAGTATAACAACTAATACATAAGAAAAAACATTAATTGCCGAAATTCTAGAAATTACTCATATTTCCGATTAAATAGTATTACTTCTTATTCGGTGTTTTATAACATAATTATGTGTGTATGAATATGTACTCATTATTCGAGTTGTATTTTTCGATTCTTATAATATTCGAATTTTTGTAACTATAATTGCAGTGTCCAATGCATTTAACCATTTTTAGCACTTATATTACAATAATTGTTACTACTCTGACTATTATTATAATATTTATTTCTTAGTAATAACATTCGTGTTATTTAAATACTATTTTTAACGTGTACGCTAAGTGTACATCACCGGAGCGTGTGGATTTGCTTACTGTAAGGTGTAAGGGGAAGGCTAAATTAATTACCGTGATAAACTAGGCCACGAACCGAAATGTATTATAATTTTCTATTAACGGAATAATATTATGAATTAAAACGCGTAATGACTTTTAAAACGGTTCATTTGTTTTAACAAATATAACGGTTATATTTGTTAAAGCAAATGAACAAATGCAGCGAAAAAAATATTTTTAAATAAATAATAATGTTTAATGTTGGTTATTTAGATTGCAAAATATATTTTTTATGTAAGGAACTACGTTATTATTGCCAAGCAATAAGTGGGCCGTTTTTTTAATGTTGTATAAGTACATTTTTGAAAATAATGAGTTAATGTCTGATAATAATATCCTCTTTTTATATTTATAATCACACAGTCAATCGTGCACAATTTCCTCATAAATTAATCAAAATAAGTTGAACTGTAAAATGTAATCGCAGGAATGTTTTTGTTGAAAGTGGAATAATAAGTCCATTCGTAATAATCCTAATTGATGAGTTTGCCTTACATACCTCCTATTCACCATAAACACTTCACTCTGCTAAGTATACAGGAAAAATATAATTTAAATATGAATAAGTTTGTTATTATTATTTATCTTAATAAAGTAATTTAATTTTCATACTTGTTTATAAATTCATTATAATATAACTGCAATTATTTCTTAATGAACTCGATTATTTGTTTACTTACTTTTCTTCGTTTTACTTACTTTTCTTCGTTTTACTTACTTTTCTTCGTTTTAATTATTATTTTTTACATTAAAAAAAACATTTTAGAAAAGCCAACTTCAATTAAAATATAAATTTAAAATTACTATTGTTTATATTTTTCATAGCTTGTTATTATTGAAAGTGTATAAGTCCATTTGTGGCTAAAAAATCGTTTATTTAACAAGTTTATAGTTTTAAAACCATTACCCGAATTGATTTTGAGTCGATTTAAACGTAAGCCTTTAAATATCTCAATGTATGAATAAATGCACTTATACCACTATCAAAAAAACGACCAATTATTGTTATGTACGCTATTATCGCATATCATGTTACAACAGTAGATTAACAACGATAAATAATGCATATTTATTTTATAATCGCAAAGTATATATTTATTCCATAACACGTTGAATACCAGAACGATAGATTAGTAAAGGATGATTCAACTTCATGTTTCCAAATTAAAAAAAATACGTTAAAGGATATCTTTGAATTTTTTTATGTATTTCATTAATTATGAAAAATAATATCAATTAAATGGCCGCCTCTGGACCTTTTGCAGCAGCCTATCCTTTCAATGTAATTTTCGAAAACCTTTTCGTAGATTATCTCGGCTATAATTTTATGGATATTTGTTTTTAGGTGCTCCAACGTTTCGGATTTATTAGACCCCATAAAAAAATCCAACGACGTAAATTGCATGATCTTGGAGGCCAGTTCACGTCACCAAAACGTGGAATAATGCTACCTTTTCACGTAAAACATCCAATGTTGCATCCGATGTGTGGCAAGTTTGTTGAAACTACATAGTATATTCAACATCAGTAGAGATCACCATTGACTGTTGCAGTCCGACCTTAGTCTTTTTCAAAAAAGTAAGACCCAATGATGCCGCTTGACCACAATGCGCACCAAACAGTCACTTTGTGTACATGTAATGGTCTGTCGTGAATCACATGAGGATTTTCCTCGCACCATATGCAGACATTTTGCTTATAACGTACCCAGAGAGGTGTAAATGTGCCTCATTTGAGAAGAAGATTTTCTTTGAAAATATCACATAATATGCGTAGATTCTTCGCTGTCTATGGTCTCTGCGCTTTAGTTCTTATGTTATCTGCTTTTTTACGGGTGTTGGTGCAAGTCCAGATACAAAATGCGCCAAAGGGAGCCATAAAAAAAGCCCAAAAGTTGCGAACGCCGACGAATCGACGATTCCGGGTCTTTGGTCACACATTCACTTACAACAGCAATATTCTCGGCTGAACGTGCACCACGATGATGCACAGGCCTTACCCTATCTCGAATGATTCCAGTCTTCATTTTTTTTTCACTGCGTTGTGGATTGTTCGCTCAGTAGGACGATGACATTTACACAGTTTGTATAGAAGTATTAGTTCTGTAGAACAATTGAACAATTTTAACGCGTTGAGCGATTTATTTCGTAAATGTTTTATTGCAAAATAACATTTGATCCTTTGAATACGCGTGATTATTGACAGCTGTCTGATTTATAGTGCTGGCAACATAGGAAATTGTAATAGGATCATCTTGCATAATTAAACATACATTGAAATCAAGGCGGATATTATAATAAATAAAATAATATTATTAAGTTTTAATTGATATTTCATTTTTAATTATTAATCTTGACATTCGTACCTCACGAACAGAAAAACAGCCCTGTGTACTTACACATATGGGTACCGCCCCTCATGGTGATTGACCAATCACAGGGTAGACATTTATGATCGCACATTGAACGATGTTTTTGTACACTAACAAGGTTCAATTTTTCACATGCAGCTAAATATTTTTCAATTTCTTTTGCATTTGTAAGATCAGAATTAGTAATTCTAATTGAGCGTCACGTTTTATGTTTTCCTAGCTTTTCCTAATCTCATTGATTAATATTGTGATATCTAATATTGAAAACGAATAGTGTAAAAAGATGATTGTATAATATAAAAATGTATGTATAATACATTACTAAATACATATTCAAATAACATTCGAAGTATTGAAGTTGTTTGCCAATCACATAAATATAGATCGATCAGATCAGTTAAACAAACTCTCACGTGATTGGTTCATACGTTTATGTGCGGTTGTGTATTAGTAGCACCCATGATTCGGACTCTGGTTATCGTATTTTCGCGAAGTTTTGCAAAATTTACTCGCGCACGAAACTCTCCTGAAGCGTCGCTTCCGAAATAAACTCAAAAATGTAAAACGATGAATTTAGATTGCAGCGCACGTAAGCGCGTAAATTTAATACAATAACGCTAGTTTGCCGTTGCGTTAATTTTCTTATATGTTTTTACTCTTCTTTTTTCAAGCCATTTTTTTATAGCGACACCGCCTCCTTCTTGTCTTCTTCTGTATTAAGGCACTTGTTCGTATTTTAACGCTCGTCTTGTCTGCCGAGTTTGTCTCGTTAAAACTTCTCTTTTGTATACGCATATACAACGCAAACCCGAGAGAGGCGCTTCTTTATCGAGAGACGATCTACTTGTTTTTATTTTTTATTTTACATACAAGCGATATTTACTTAATTTAGTATTTTTTTAATGCGACATCGGCGTGTCCCGATCGTTTTTAACGCGCCACGTTAACCCCCGTAAATCGCCTTATCTTGTGTGTTCTCTCGTGTTTGGCCAGTTTGTAGACACAACCAAATTGGACCTTTAAACCATTGTTGGTCATTCAACGCAATCGAATGCATATTGGCCGGCGCACGTTATCTCGCAATTTGACGTTATTTTAACGCTGATTACGGTAGTTTCCCTTTATGACTACATTACTTCGACGCATTAATTGCGTGTGTGTGTGTGTGTTGTTTTTTTATGTTGTTTTAATGATGGATACTTTGTGGATGATTATGTCCGTGTACATAAACTCGGTAGGGTTGGAGTGGTGCGGTTACGCTAGTCCCCACTCGCGATCGATGTCGTGACCCTCTCGAGGGCCGCGGCGCTCCTTTCACACCACGCCTTTTCAGAAATTCTCGCGAAGATTATCTTTCTTCTTTGGATGTTGTGTAATATAACTTTAATCAACAAATTCAGCTCAGAAATTGTAAAATTTGATTCTACTCCGAGAATCGAACGTGTAGTCCCTTGGGTTATAATCCGGACTTCTCAGCGAATCCCAAATGTGTGGCACTGCTTTTATATTTCTGTCGTTTACGTTTATTGCGCAGGCTCTAGGCGACGCCGTTCGGTCCTCATTATCAAAGGTTGAGATTGTGTTCTTTCAGCGAATATCTTATGCCGATTGTCTGCTTGTTTTTTTTTGAAAATCAAAGTGTGGAACAATTTTATTGTGTTCCTCTCGATGGATCATCCCGTTCGCGTAGATTTATCAAGATTTCAAAGCGACATTTATATTATATGTATAATATAATATATGTACACACACGTGTTTTACGACAACATTTACGAGCGCACATATCATCACATCGCTAGTAATTTGTGTGTCGAGAGCGAATCGTTGCGATTATAATATAGCAACGACCCATAGCAACCGACGCTCGTTCGGTCAATTATTTCAACGGTGTCAAACCGGCGATGATTCTGCATTGCAAAATTGCTGGGTTGTCGCTTGGCGATAAGTGATTGTTGCACGTTAGATTTTATAAGGACCCGATCGCACGTGCGCGGCACGTGTGAACGTCGCCGGATCGATGATTCTAGGGTCGCTCGCTTCGGGAATGTGGGTATTTCACGCCCGCGTCCTGCAGTTGCATTAGGCTTGCAAGGAGTTTCAGCCCATGGGCAACTGAGATCCAACCCAGCCTGGCGTTCGCTCCGGAGTACTGCGCACTCCAGCTCTAGGCCAGACCTCCTTCCTTGGTCGTCGCGATTGACGACCGTGGAAGGGTCTACCGTCGCGAAATGCTGTTGATGGTCTCCGGCATAGCTAACCGATTGGAGACGGAATTGGATAGGGGAAATGGAGGGGAGGGGTGGTTTGAGGGCAGTCACGCTCCGCCTACCGTAAGTCTCTCGATAGAGAATAATAAAAGACAACCTGAAAGAAAAAGGAGTTCTCTTTATCATCTACTTTTTATTTTTAAGTTTTTAGTTTGGCTAAGATCGAAAGGAGCACGCGCGGGGCCCCTGATGTTTTTGAAAGTCTCCTGTATTAGGACTCAGTGAAGCAATTAATGAAGGATTTAGTGGTTCTACGAGGCTCCGGAGATGTCTCTAGCGGAGCTCTGTTGAACTATGTGTGAGCGCTGAAAGATGAAAGCAATGAATCGAAAAAAAAAACAATTAATTCATATAGTAGTTGCGACTAGCGCTTTATTAAGGGAGCGAACGTCTTCACGGGCGGAATATGCCTCGCATGACGCTTCATACATCCTTGTAAGATTTCAGGAATGCGGATCAATCGCTTTAATTGTAAAGTTTGTGTAATTCTATCGCTACACGAAGTAGGCGTTTTTTTATTATGCGACACGTACAGAGCGTATACGTTTCGTATTATATAATGGGCGAGGAGAGCAAATTGCTGCAAATTAAAAAGGAACGCCATTCGCTCTAGTCAGTTTTTTCAACACCGCAACACAATGCACGGACATGTTTTAATTGGTTCGTTAGAATCGGTTCAAAATTGCTTGTTCCCATTGTTGCATGTATCAGGGTCGATGTGTAGTGCATTCATTCTTACATTATTTGCTATTTGACCGCGCAATTTAGGCATCCTTATATACAAGCGAAGAGTTCTTGTAAGAATCCATTGCTAATTGTCTCTCATCCTGATAAAAAATTTAAAGCAATCGATATTTGCATTCTTTCTACTTTTTTACGGATTAATAAATCTTACAAACCGCATACTATTTGTGAATAACTAATTCTACGACCTATGAGTGAGGTAGTATGCACTATGCTATACTAACTATCATCTGATATTATTATAAAAAATCCTTTAATCGATAATACGCGTCAATGTGTAAAAGTCTCAGTTATCAATGAAGTCTCAATTTTAGCATATGTGCTATTTATAAAAGATTTTTTTAAATCCTTTGCCAGGAAATGAAATCCCAATTTTAACATATGTGCGATTTATAAAATATGAAAAATTTGACAACAATTATTAAAAATGAAAAGTGAACCCTTTCATCGGAAGTTTTACAATGTGATTGAAATTGTTTTTTTTTTAAATTGTAATTGTTCAAAATATTTTTCAAATGTTGTACAGCTTGCATTTTTTGTGACTGCGTGTTTGAATATGTACCAAACCGATATAAACTGATATTTTTTTCTAGTTTAGCTCCAGTTTTCGTTCCGACAATAATAACGTTTTTTTTCGGTTCAGTTCCGGTTCGAAACCCAGAATTTTTATCAGACGTCTCAGAACTTACGAAAAAAAGGTTTTGGGGTAATTGACAGCTTTCTAAAGGCTGCGTGGCAAGTGTGTTCTGAAACAGACCATTGTTGTTTTGCCAATTTTTAATGATTATTTTTGAAACCCTCCTCCCCTCCACCACCACAAAATCGATCAAATAATGATTCAATCGCTTGGTAATTCATACATAAGATTCAACAAATTAACAACTAGGCGATGAGCAATCAAAACAAAACTGTTATTTTTGCGTATGTGGCAAAACTTCTTAATAAATTAAATTTAGGACTAGGGGAATTCAGCCTGATAGGTTTCTATTGCGAGCTATAGTACAAAAGTTTTTAATTGCATTTTCTTCATTGTATTTAGTGGAACGTAGATTCATTGCAGTAAAAGTCTGCTCACCTTTATTTTAATCTTCTGTTGTAACATATCTTAAAAACTAAACCATGCCTAATCGTAATGAATTAAGAAATGGATATAATCTAGCCGATCAGCGAAAACATTTACTTGTCTCCGTAGTATCGTGTTTAAAATGTACCTAAATTTAATGACGTTTACGGCTCCTCAACATAAAATGCCTTCTGCTATGAATTTATATGTAGAGGAGTTGGAGTAGGTATTTTTTTCTATCGATTTCGCAGCCCAGGTTCGACTACATACCCATAATCAATACTATTACTGAATTATACTTTTCGACGTTGTTTATATTTATATTTTGATACAGCGTTGCATTAACGCTTCAATTCTCACAATAAACAATTCAATATCAGGTAGCATGCGATGACGCATCGTATAGTGTCGTACTTTTATATAATAACTTGGTCAATAATCTCCACCTCATCTAGTTGCTAATTCCGACAACATTGATATTCCTGGTCTCACCATTAAACCGATCGATCTTCGACCATCATGTCTATTATCCAACAGTCCCTTCGACGGTGGGCGGTTTTCATTCCGCGCATATAAACACGTCGGCTTTAAGCGTGCAGGTAAATATATGTGCATGGTCTAGCGTTAAACTGTTAGACTGTACATATATTTACGAAATAAATAAATAAATAGCCAGTGAGAGCTCGCCAGTCTTGATATAGGTTCAACTTTCCTAATCAATAGTTTGAGCATGCGTTATTTCCTTAACTCCGGGGAAATCGGAAATCAAAGTTCTCATATGCGATAAAAAACGTCCTCATGGAAATTTAAACAGCGCCAAGATTTTTAAATAATATATCAATAAAGCCATTATAACAATGCGACGCGAAAAAAATACGCGCGTGTGTGTACGACAAACAAACGCCAGGCGTTGTCAGATGATAATAATGCGATAGGTAGAAGAGGCGCGCGACACAGCAGACAAGGCGGTGCCAACGCAAGGACGCACAAATTTTCTTTTCGTTTTGTCGATTTTTCCTTCTGAAGCCACCACTGTGCTCTGTTATAACCGCACACAGTCGACCGGCAAATTGTCGCATCAAATATTTATTCTTCGGATGGTATGTTGGTCGGTCGCGGGTGGATAGAGCTGGGGGTGTCGGAGGACGTGTCCAGACGTGATCGATCGAATTTTTTGACGCACGATAGCGACACGCAGTACAATGAATCGTGGGACGGTTGTTGTTATTCGCATCGTTATCGGCGCAGACGAGCTGTGGCAAGACGGCAAAAGTGACACACTCGCTTATCGTAAAATTGAACATACAGGTACTCCACCAAACGCTATCGAAAGATCAGTGTTTGCGGAAAATGAAATAATTCAATAGTAGAATATTTCTGCTTTCTCGAAATATTCGATACTCTCCACAACAGCAGCTCTAAAAACGGAGTCACTCTATTTATTTTATTAATTTATTTAGCTAATATAGCTAATTGTTTTCACACTAAACTATTTAATTAATCTTGATTCCATTGAGAAAACCCGCTACTAATATTGAAATATTATACAAATTCAGACCACTATACAATATTCCCCTGGTCGTACACATTTGCATATACCTAACTATCCTTAATTTGTCTCTATTGGTAATATTAAATATATGTACATATTTATTTATTATTAAATACTTATTAAAATACGCTGGTAACATATAATTTTGGCGTTTATATAAGTTATGAAAGCACCAAATTAATATATTTATATTTACACAATTTTTACGATATATAACAGCAGCTCGAATTTGACAAAGTATTTTTATTTTGAGTTGTCTCTTAAATTGTAAAACGACTGTCTTACCACATATTTCCATATGGAACGCCAACGGTATATCGCAACACACACAGGAAATATTTTTTTCCCAAATAACATATAATAGACATCTTGCCAGTCTCCCAAACTCATTTTACTGAAAAAAAAAATACTTCAGAATACTTGTATACTGTGTTTATACCACGAGACACCCAGACGAAACTGCACACGATGGCACAGCAATAACAATATTCAACATTACGAAGAAGAAAAATTTCACGAATAATTCCTCCAGGCAACTAACATTTTATTCCAGGGGGGAAGAGGGTAAAAGTTGGTCAGTCAGTGGTCGTTTTTCTAATATTTCGATTTCATTATGATTCATAGTATTTCAATAAATGACATGCCTTTTTCTGGCCAAATTCAAGGGGGCAAATGCCCCCCCCCCCCAATGACATTTCTGGTCTATAATCTTATATCAGAAGTCAATAGTAATATCGGTAACGATAGCTACATATTTTTAAAGCATAGTGTAATATCCAAGTGCAGACAAACTATGGAATAATATGCGAGATGCGATGTCTGTCAGTACTTCTTCCGTTTATTTTTCTATACTTTTTCCGCTTTCATTAAGATTTATAGTATTTCCTTAAATGACATCCCTGTTGACCCAAATGACGTTCCCGTTGTTCATTCTGGGATCCTGCAAGAGCTAAAAAAACAGATCTTTAAACGAACAATAATTTCCGAGGTGAAAAATTTCATGACCATATTTGCCAGTTGGACGGCGCTGCTCGTGCTTAAATAAATTTCCAACACCGTGTTAAATATAATCAAATGGCACCCCCATTCAACGTAAATGGGGTGCCCTCCTTCGAAGTCATCAGCGTCCCGGGCTACCGCCCTCGGGCCAGCCCTGATTAACGCAATTGTTAAGTCTCGAGATCTCTCTTCCATTGTTGGGCCTTACTTTCGATACAAGTTTGTATTTATTTTCATTTGTTCGAAATTGTTGAAACCCCCACAGTCTTTAAACTCTTGTTATAATGGGCGTTCAAATATTTTATTCAAGTCACGCACTCATCTGGTGCTAGTACTAAAACACACGACCGGTTTTATGCACTTGATGGTACTATACAAATCTCTCTGTACTTTCACTGGCGATTTATATTAGAATCGCTGGATTATTATTATACTAGAAACTAGTTTTCACACATGAAAAGCAAAATGTGAACCAAATTTAGAACCAGAACCGAACGAAAATATTCATATCTGAGAGAGCGCTCGTTCATTGAATATTTTTATTGCCGCATAATAAAATATTCTCAGTTTTAGAAAACTTTTAATTGGAAATCGCTATCATCCTTGAGTTTTGTCACGTTTTTCCTCCGTTAATAAACATATATGTTTTATATAATCTAGAACCTAATTAGTGTTATATATATTTTTTTTTCTGAACAGACACAAAACTCGCGTGCGTAGTTTGTTAATTGTTTCTCGAACGAGCCGCCGCATTCCTTCTTCTTCCAATTTCATTAGCTATCGATTTTTCGAGCTCGACTCCCCCGAGAGCGAGAGTTATACATAACGACCATCGACTAATTTGATTAATGCGGATCGGCCGCGGTCTTGCGCCATCTGTTATTAACTCGATTATGATGTCCAGAATCCGGACGCGCTGTCATAAAGTATTAAAAATTATCCCCAGCGCGCGCTGCATCGAAAATATAGATCCGCTCGTTTTGTGCCCGAAGGAGAGAGAGAAGAAGGGACGGGAACCGGAAATTGGCTGGTGAATTTCGGACGGAGGAAACGAGCCGAGGAGGTGGAAGCACACAGGCAGGGTCGATCAGGCACAAAGGGACGCGCGCATAAAAAAATCAGATAATTCGGAACGGCGTCGTGTATGGAATAAATCGATTCAGATGGCAAATATGCTGGATGAAGCAAAGTCGACAAGAATACAACGCACTACTAAAACGTTTTCGACTACTTGACATTTTACATATTTTTCTCGAGAAATTTTAATTTTAAACTATACCGATATTATAGAAATATTCACATATAATTGTTTGCCTTGAATATTACATACCAATATAAACTTGGGTACTAAAATACAACATATTTTCAAATTTATACTACACAATAACCAGCTAAAAATACCTCATTTCTAGAGAACTTTGTATAAGTTTGTTTGATTTGTTTTGATAATTGATTAAAAATTTGAGCAGCTATGATGTACCGAATTCTACATAAAATTATTAAGGGGTGTGAAAATATTTTCAGATCAATATTTCTGAATTATTATTCAAAACATTTAATTTTACTGACCCACTTTTCTGTTAGCATGTTTAGTTTATGTTTCTGGTTAACAAAACTAAATTACATTTTAAGAGAGCAGATTTTTGCGATCGTTTTTTTATATACTATGTATATATTTTTGTGAGGTAATTTAAATATGCTAAGACTATTTTTTTATAATCTGCCATTGTCGTGATTCAAATTTAAGCTTAATCTTTACATTTAAAATGTAGTTAAATTAATATTAATTTAATTGGATTTTTTTTACTAAAATTGTATGCAACTGAAATATTGCATTCGTTTAATTGTGTACAATTATTTTTTTACAAGTTTATTTGTAGACAGTGCATCTCTCCATTGTTGTAATTTTGTCATTTGTTCTAAATACAACTCTACTATGATATTGTAAATTTGTTTTAAGCTTGTTTTTTTACAAATTTAGTTGCTCTTTGTCTTAAAATATATTTCTAGGAGTTTTAAAGATACAGCTAAATGGATATTTGGTTGTAATATGTATAATTAGCATATAATTAACGCTTAATTTTTGCCCTTGACAGTTAATGTATAATTAAAAGTTTCAAAAAACATGATGGAAATGATGTTGCCAGCTAAATTGACATAGAAATCTCTTTATTATGCCACTAGATGCGTTAAATAATTTACACTGGTTGTACATAGAATAGAATTTAAAATATATTTTGACTGAAGATTTTTATTTATTATATATAAGTTATGGCTTCATTGTTACATTTCCTGAATACATCTAGAACTTGAAAGTTTTCTTCTCAGTAGAATAATAATATAAAATAGTTTCAAGTCGCCGAAGCTCACCGCTCGAGATTTTTACTGCTTCATAAATCATTTACAGTGGAACCTCATTTACAGTGGCTTAATTATTTAGGGAAAGGTGCTCGTATTTCAAAGCATACTACAAAAATAATAGAAATTGTAGTAGATTCGTTTCAAAGCCAAAAAATATTAATATAAAAATGATTAATTCAAAAATTCTTATACCACTGATGGCTCAATGAAATCTTTTTCTTTTCATAGAATCTTAACTATCTAATTAGCAAAAAATTGACATTACATTTTCATTGAATAGATTCATTGCTCGCACGGTGATTTTACACGCAATTTTGCATTGTTTTAAGATATCCTTAATCTTATTTGAAACGGGGGGGGTTTTCAGCCCATTTTCCCCTTCCTCAGGCAAGATCTCTCTAGCATCATGCCGTTACTAGCGATGCAGATCTATACATTATTTGCGTTAACACAGTCAGTTCGAGAGCGATCCATATTATCATTATTCATAATTGAGAAAGAGATTGCAAGTTTGGGTTTACTATTGTAGCTCTAAAGTACACGATACGGATATACGTTCGATATATTTATCATTGATGAATAATGATGAAATGGAAAGCTCTAGAACTGACTGTGTTAACGCAAATAGAGTATGTGTTCTTTAACCGTCAGCACTCCTGGCTACAGTTTTCTCCAAGCAGAACTGGTGGTTCTATTGGTAACCCCGTGCTTTATTGACGAATTTGAAATGATTTTTTTCAAAATATGTATATAAATTAGCACTTAAAAATGTCGAATCTTCTCTGCTTAAACATTGATGTCACCAATAATGTTTCAGCGATTTTAACGAAATCGACACTGCACATATTGTTGATTGCTAATTTAATTTTCAGTCTTCTTTGTAATAGTTTTTAAATCTTCTGAATATCTGTAATTAGTACAATGGTTGTTTTTCTCAGTGATAGTTCCACATATTCATATTCTGTTGCACTATAATCGTCATCATCGTAGTCATGTTTCTTTCTTATTATACGTAATATGTACTTACAATTATACAAGTTTTCGGAAAAATTCTCGAGAAATTGTGTAATCACTCGTAAAATTCAAATTCAAAATCAAAATTTTTACCTTTTCTCGAGCGAAACACAACTGGTGCAGTTGCAGTGTCGTGTGATATACACGTGGTCTGTATGCAGTGCACACGTGGTTTGTATGCAGCGAGCAGCTGTTGGCCGCTTGGCAACGGCAGCTCTCCGAGAATAGTCTGCGTGTTGCGTGTCATGTCGGACGATACGTCTTGTGTAAAATTATATTTCAGAGGACGGCTCGCTGTCAAATTTGCTAGCGGCGAATACGTTCGTAAAGTTTTGAATATTCATGTGTACGAATGTTCGCGAAAACATACAGGCGCACGTAACAGGTCATGGTCGCTCCTAGATACTTTTTGTAAAGTCAAAATTCGAGAAACGATCCATTTCGTCCGTTCCCACGTTACGTAACTACCCAAGTCGTCTACGTTAGCATGAAAATGTCCAAAAAACAGATGCCCGTTTTATCGACTCCGCCCCGTCGAGTGTGTCATTCTCAAATCCATTCATTATGCAACGCTCGAACGACGCTCGTTCGTCATCCAGGTATATATAAAACGCTCCGTATGTCGGTTAACTTCAGAACCTTGAATCGTTTTGAACGATTGCGTGGCCATGCATTGTCGTGCCATCGTAACGTGAAAAGCACGCGGTCTTGCAGTTTATATGCACTCGACGCGTGTAGTTCGGATCGAGTTGCGAAAGAATAAGAGACGAACCCGTCTCTAGACTTTTTCGGACAGTTGACCGACATCGGCGCCGCCCTTTCGCAGTGGGTGGTAGCTTTTCCCTCCTCAGACACTGCTGCAATTAACAGTTTATACTTCTCATCTCGTCGCCCCTCTCTGTTTCTGTCTCACCCCGGTTAAATTAATTTCCCTCCCGCGGAGGCGATTGATTCGCCGCGGATGCAGGAGGCGTCAGTCGTAGTCGGATTGTTTCTTTGTTTTGTTTTGACGCCGATCAATTTGTGCGCCCCGGGGGCGACCGAATTTTAAATCGGCCCGCACTTGCGCAACCAACCACTCACTGTGTGTTTCGTCGTCGCGTTTACGCCCCTAGGATCGATCGCGCGACGCGTAATCAAAACCGAGGCTTGGGAATAACGGACCTAAATTATTAGAGCCGAAGGTGTGTCGGAACTTTTCGACGAACGAAGGCAGGAAAAAGTTTTTTTAATATTTTTGAACGCTGGACATCTCAGATCTAAGCGTTTAAAAATATTCTAAAATATACATCTAATTTATGTGTCATGTGTTCCAAGTTTAATTGAAATTGCTCCAGGGGTATCATAGTTATGCCTGATCATACAACACACATCCATAATTTGTATGTACATGTATAGTATTCTATGTATATAATAATTTATAATCAATATATGTCGCTGCAGCTGTGAACAGTTTTTAATAATAACGCATTTTTACTACAAGTCTTATTAAATCATTTATAAAGCATTACATGAAAACATTAACTTTTGTTTCATTTAGCCGGTGAACGATTGCTTTATACTATAATCATTTACACCTTGCATTATTATTATTCATAAATCTTATATTGTCAAACAAAGCTTTTGGAGAGTTAAAAAATCTCTGTCCCTTTTCTCACTACCTGTTTTGAATGAATGCAAAATGCAGAAACAAATAGTGGTTCAAATCCGCTGAATGCGAATTTAGCTAAGATAAACCACTGAAAGAATTTGCAGCGGTTGTAAACCATTTTAAAAAAATCGTAGAAATTAAATTTTTAAAATAAGAAAAATATGAGAATTTTAAAGAAGTAACGCTAGTTATGACAATTCTATTTTCTCTCTCGCACGTGAACAAAGAAATCCTACTAATACAAGTCGTTCCATTTATGACAATATATGTCTTATAAAGCCAACGAACAATTAAAATTTACAGAAGAGTTAAAAGGATATACGTTAAAAAAAGCCATGTATTAACAATTTTTAATACAATAATAATACATATATTATTGTGAAGCTTCTCGCGCTCTTTGAAATGACATTGAGATGTGACTTCTAGAATTAATATCAGACATACGTAAAAATGTAGATTTTATAAGTGTATATAAGGAATTTTTAACCAGATAAATTATAGTTTCTTTTTTAAACCGGTTGTCTTAAATTTGGATTTCATGATTTTTTTTCAAGTTTATGTGCACATACATTTTATCAAAACCTAATGAAAGATACACATTTTGTTTATAAGAACACATTTTTGTCGTTTAACATACACAATTTTGAATATTTAACATTCACTAACCCTATATTTTGTATTCAAAGCATTTCTTCTGCGGTCTTTTCTATATGTACCTTAAAATTTTTATTTAAAAAATATTTACATAACTACGATATATTCGTTTTCCATAAACGTACCAACCTTTTCAATTTTTTTTGAAACACGTTTTTTCATGTTTATTTTGCGTGCCCTTTGGTGTGTACGCGTGCATTAATTAAAAGTTTTTCCTCCGCGCGGTAAACACGATGAATATGTTCGTTATGAAAAGATTGATGGAAATGGCGTGGGCGCGTATTTCAGCGTTTGTATGGATTTTAGTACACCATATCGTGATTAATTCTCAGCTACACTCTCCACTTTTGTCATTTTTTCATATTCCGAGATAATCTATTTTGCTTTTTTTCTTCATTTCTCCTCCTCTCGGGGGCTCGAGCTGAATTAATCGTTTCAAATTTCCGCAGGCGATAAGCATATTAAAATCTACCGCTTAATGGGATTATTAAGATCTCGTTTTGTATGCGGCGCGCTTTTTGTGAGACTTCTGTTTCGTGGAAGGGGGAGGGATCAAATTGGGCGCGATCGCATACAACACGTCCACAATTGAACGAGGCTAAGTCTTGTTTTATACACCTAATCCTCGATTTGCGCGAATCGATTTACCCCCCCTTATTAAGGTTCGTCCCTTTTAAGGTTTCTTACTCGTTACTCAATTATCCGCCTAATCGATCTTCGTGCGACTGCAGTTAGTTAATTAAGTAACCGTGGCTCGAGCCGTAAAATAGATACCGCCACTCTATGCGGGCTTGAAGTTCGCTATCTGCCGGATCTTGATACTTTGTCCAGTGGATATCTTTTGAGAGCGCGCGCGGTTCCCCTTTCGGCGATAAAGCTGAACTTTGCGAGAAGTCCATATCGGGCGCCGACTTTGGCTTAATCGACTCGAGGGGGCTAATTATCGGATGACGTATTATTTATGCGCAGTTTTCTTCCTTTTTTTTGCGTTTCTTCTGCTCAAGATGCGCCGGATGGTTAACAATCCATCTTTCACCCTGGACGTCCGAGTCGGGGCGAGTCCATGCATTATTCATGGATACCGGGATAACGATCTGGCGATATTTTAAGGCAAACGAACGCTGGTGTTTCTCCTCTTTTTGCGTTTTTGCTAGGAGAGCGTCGTCGGAAGAATCTCAATTAAAACCAGCGCCGCCGCGAATTATTGTCGCCGATGCTACAGCGACAATGGTCGACTTTCTGCGTTTCCTATATTTAGCCTTTCGTGAAAGGAGGGGTGTCGGCCGAGGGAGGCGTCGAAGCCTTTATAGAGCACGTGGCTCCTTCCTCCGCCAGCTATTTCCACAACTTTCCTCGGCAGATTGGTTCCTTTGTGCCCGCGCCCGTTCGCCACTTTTATCCGAACACCTCGCTTCCTATTTATCGACTGGTTTCGATTCGTTATTTATACCGCTCGAAACGCGGATTAACGTCGAAGCGGTATTGAAGGCTTGATTAATTTTGAATCCCGGATACATTTATTCGATTTTTTTATATGTTATAAATTGCCTGGATTGAACCTTTGATCGTAATATTTCAACGGAAAAAGAGAGTGTGTATGTGTAATAGATTAATAAAATGGAAAATTGCTACATAGATTAGTTTGCTATACTCAAATGAATAGATTTCGCGTGTTTGACCGTTTGGTCTAATGGAAAATATTCGTCGGAAAAATGCGAAGAAGGAACATTGATCCGACGTTTTTCCATGGCGTGACCGGACGCGCTCCGAATTCGCGGGCTACTACCGGCAGATTCTCGCGCCCTTCGCAAGAACAAAGAAAAGCCAGTCAGCAGCCGCGGTTAACCCGAAAGGAAGATTGATACCGTTTCAGCCGAGCGCCCGTTATCGGCGAGGTTCTCCTTTGTTATCCCTTCGGGCTCGCGGTGTCGTGTAGCAGCATTACGCACAGTAGATATTGAAATGCCCTCGCCGGAGCGGGCACGTGCGCGGCCCGACCACGTGGCCCGCGGTGCCGGCCCCGTGGCGATCGATAGCGCAACTTCCACCCCTGCGCGCCCTCCTGCCGCCCTTCTTCCCGGGTCGCCCCCTGCTTTTGCCCCGAACACTTTGTTCCGCTCTCTTTGTGTCCGTCCGAACAGCGAGCGCCGCGAGATTTTTCTTTGTTTACGTGTTGGCGTCCTAGCCCGACTAGGCTAGGACGGGCCCTAGTTCCGCGGGGCTCCCCAGGCAGGGCCGCGCCCGCGCGAGCCTTTGTTCGCGGGGCTGCGCCATGGTGCGCTGCGACGCTTCGTTAACCTAGCTGAAATGTTAGCGTCGCCTTTCGTTCATGACCTAATGAGTCGATATCGTGCGCGACCGAGGTATGATTCTAAATACGCTCGGAGCTTTCTAAGCTCGACTTTGATTGGCAATTAACGCAGAGGGTCGCACCGCATTTTGACGGACGACTCTATCGATTCGGATTCGGGCCATGCATTGCGCCGATTCGTCATCTACTGACAAATATATGTATAATATAACACATATCGGACCGAGGACATGAACGGATTGTTCTGAAACTGACGAATACAGTGCATGCGAGAAAGGTTTGAAGTGGCGCAAACTCTCCTAGAATAGTGCTGTTTGTGAATTACGCGATCATGAACACTAAATTGCTAGCAGCAACACTTGTTCATTCATACACGTAGAAGGGACTGATATCTATCGCGAAGGCAATGCTATACGTTTATTATTACTATTAACTACAAGCAAACATACCGAGTATGCTACTATATGTAAATATATTTCAGTCAAACTATGCATTGCCTAGTCAACGTATGCATTGCCTAACAGCCAATTACATTATACACGGGGCAATAAATACACTAGTCAATGGATACATTAACCATTCGGACGCAATTAAAATAAAGGGTTTGCCATCATCTAATCGCGCAGCAATCTAATTTTTTACGGTCTTGCTAATTATAATCTGAAATAACCTTAAAATTATATTACTTATGTTGTAACTGTTCGGGTTTTTGTAATAATAAAATACGATTTATTATTAATCCTAAAATTTGTATTGTTTTTTTTTATTTCTTTATATAGTCATACCTCGATTTGCGCGATAGATAGGTTCCGCGAAATTTCGCGTAAGTCGATGCAGAGAACACAAATGTGATCCAAATTCAGTTTCCAAACTTTAAAAAATCACAAATTAAAGATATCTTCAATTTTTTTTTATTAATCAAACGTTAGATGTATTTCATTAATTATGAAAAATAATATCATTTAAATGGCCGATTTTAGACCTTTTGCAGCAGCCGATGCTTTCAATGATTTTTTCGTATATTTCGGGCGGTATTTGACTATAACTTGGCGGATATTTATTTTTATATGTTCCAACGTTTCGGGTTTGTCGGCGTAGACACGACTAGTAGCGTAACCCCATAAAAAAAATCCAACGGCGTTAAATCGCATGATCTTGGCGGCCAGTTGACGTCACCAAAACGTGAAATAATTTTACCTGGAACTTTTCACACAAAACATCCAACGTGTAGCAAGTTGCTCCGTCTTGTTCCACACAATCAATAGCTTTGATTTCGTGTCTAAAAAAGTGTTAGCATGCGCATATAGCGCTCACTATTGACTGTTACACTCCGACTTTCATCGTTTTCAAGAAAGTAAGGTCCAATGGTGCCTCCTGACCAAAATGTGCACCAATCACTTTTTGGACATGTAATGGTCTCTCGTGAATCACATGAGAATTTTTCTCGCCCATTTTGTGTATTAACATACCCAAACAGGTGAAAATGTGCCTCATCAGAGAAAAGGATTTTCCTTGAAAAATAACCATGTTCTTCTGGGCTTAATTATTGTGTATCTAAATTTTATATGTATGTAGGTGCGAGTCCAGATGCAAAATGCGCCAAAGAAAAGCCCAAAAGCTGCGAACGCCGATGAATCGTCAATTCCGATGATGCACAGCCCTTCCCTATCTATCTCCAATGCTTCCAGTCTCTCGAATTTTTTTCATTACGTTTCAAATTTTTCGCTCAGTAGGACGATGCAATTGATCATAAACTTTCCATAAATTGCAATACACGGTTAGTACAGAATTGTTATTTCTGTAGAGGAATTGAACAATTTTAACACTTTAACTTAAAACAGCGGTATTCTCGGCTGAACGAGCGCCACGATGATGCACAAGCCTTACCCTATCTTCAATACTTCCAGACTCTTCAATTTTTTACTGCGTTGTATATTGTTCGCTCAGTAGGGCGATGAAATTTACACAGTTCGTATAGAATTGTTAGTTCTGTAGAACAATTGAATAATTTTAACGCGTTGAGCAGTGGTTAAGCGATCCATTTCATAAATGTGTTGTTGCAAACTAGTATTCGACACTTTGAACAAACGTGATTATTGACAGCTGTCTGATTCACAGTGCTGCCAACATAGTAAACTTGAATTAGATCACCCTGTACAAAATTGAAGCAATGTTACAAAAAATAAAAATCCGCGTAAATCGAGACATACAAAATTGGATGATAGGTTACAAATAAATCGCGTAAAGCAAATGCACAATTATATACATATGTTAATATTTACATTCTTGTATATTAATACAACAAAATACAACGCGGTGAAAATATTATTTACTATTACTTTACAATAAAAATATAAACTGTTGTATTCTAATCTAACCTGTTCTTTCGTAAGAATTGGTTCAAAATTATTATTATCAGAGTCATATCTAGCTTTCAACGTTTGGTCCATTCAAGACTTGTAGACAGTCTCCCTTATTCAATGTGTTAAAAGAAACTGAATTTAGTAAATAGGCAAAACAAGGAACATTGGTTGGAGTAAAATTGTATCTCTCACATATAACGGCCTTTTTTTTGATCAGCGATTTTTTAAAGAAAAAATGTTTAGCACCAGTAAACTCGGCTATTTCTCATTTATTTTGTAATAAAAATAAAGGAATTAATGATTTAGTAGAAATTGTTAAGAAATAATTTATGATACAAAAACCGACATTAGTTCAGAGTACATTTACAATTATTATGTTTTATTTAAAATTTAATTTGCGTAACAGTTTTATTTAAAAATATGCAGCTGTGTTTATGTATGAAATTATTCATAATATTTGCAATGGCTCGTTTACGAAATCGTGCTATGAACAATGCCAATATCAATGATTCATTATTTATTTTTTTCGTGTCAAGATGAGTAACTATAACACTAATGTTACTCAATGATTGTCAATTTAAAATCTAATCTAGTCGATCTAGCGTTCCGAAATATTTGCGATATTTACAATTCTTATCAAAAAAATATTTAATGTATATGCATATACAGGTAGTATATAGGATTGGGGCGTCGTTTCGCCTCCTCGTGTAATTATTTTATACTTTAGGAAGTAATTTATTTTTATTTTAATGCCACAAGGGACCGGTGCGAAGCACTTCGCATTATCATTTCGTCGAATATTGGAGATTTTAAACGCTTTCCTTAGTTTTTTCTCTCCCTCGTTCGAGCGTAATTTCGCTGCTGTACTGAAAGTAATTAATCCCTCGTACCGTCTTCCGTCACAAGCAAACAATATTATTATACACTGGTCGCACGCTCTTCTCTGCGGGGTGACGTTTCTTCGCCGAATAATATTATAATAAAATAAAAATAAGGTGGGAAATCCACGTCTATAGTTTGTAGGGGGAACGCGATTGAAGAATTTTTCATTTATTTATGTAATAAAAAACATTGCTATCTTAATAAATTGCCTTTTAATTGACAACTTGGAGATTATAAAGGTGTTGGAAAGTAATATTAATAATAATTATTCTTATTAATTTCGATCTTTGACACAATTTAATACAATTGATCATGGATACAATACTTTGACCTTTTGGGTGATAAACTACGACTGATAGCGAAGTTCTTTGTTTGTTAAAATTAATCGTTTTATATTGAAATAGAGTTTTCTTTAACTGACATTAAAAATTAAACCGGGCAATGACTAATATTCTTGATTTTTATTAAATTCAGGGATGTACGTAATCGCTAAATAAAGTGAAAATCAATATCTGACATATTCAGAAAAAATAGTTAAATAATATCTAAAATATTAATATTTTAAAATTGAATAGATTTTACAAATTGTTTTTTTAATCGGGCTCATATGATTGGCTACTACTTCATGGAATTTATTTATTTTCATAACACCACTGGTTGCTATATAGATTTTTTTATCTTTTTAGTCCAATATAATTAGTTTACATGATATTAAAATAAAATCTGATTTTTATAAGTATGTTTAGTATATGTGATACAAAAAATTGTATTACGCACATGTGCGTAGTGAAGGACACTGTTCTATATTATTGCAATAATAACTACGCATGCGAGATGAACGTATTCTATTGTGTATTCACAGTTACGCTAATCTGTGAATTCGAATGGAAAGTTTCCTCAATCGTTTATTTTTATCTTTTTCCATTCGCTGCGTTTTTTTTCTGAAAGACTTCAACGCTTCATTATCTACATTTTCACCTTGATAGCACACGGTGTAATCATACAATGATGAAAATGGTGCATTTTCTTATCCAATTACATGATCTATTTGAAAGGCTTCCGTCGCGCGATCACAAAAATAGCGCAGCGTTGACACAATCGCACATTACGCGAAATGTTACGTATTTTTTAAACGTAAATATCAATCCACGTCTCCAAACGCGAAGCGATCTGGACCGAAAACGGCCACCCGACACAGTATCGGGTTGCCGAAACTCGAACGCCCGTAATGGTATTTCCTTTCCCCCGAAAAATCCTCACATTGTGCAGCAATATAAAGAGCGATCGCCCCTAATGAACAAACAATAAATAACAAAGGCAATTTATTCGTGGAAGGGAGAATCGCGCACCGGCGACTCGGCGGAATTTTCATCGTTAATTTATGTGAGAAAATCTCGCACACGCACGCGATGGCTACACGTCTCATTGTGCTTTCCCTTTTGACGCCGGGTTTTCATTATACTAATTGACGTATCATGACGGTGAACTGCCTGCTGCTCAGCAGATCGAACGCATCTCGAGTGAGTTAATTAATGCGTCGACAGAGCTATAGACGTTTCATTTACACGTCACGTATCAGATCTAATTTTTATTCAATAAAGTGTATACATTAAGTCCGTTTCTCAGCATTTTTTACCACCACATCTTCATTCGTTCTTCAAATTGATGAACGAATCAAGCGTCTTTTTTATTTAATGTACGCAGTGAGAAATGTTTTGTGCTGAGTTAATCTCTGTCATCGATATTGTGTATTGGAATGTATGTATCAGAAATGAGAAGCTATTCGAACCCTATAAAAAATGTCTGTGCAGATCAGCAGCTCAGGTCGGAGAGGGCCTTACGAATGCTAAGGAATCGATTAAATGTCAGAGTTAGTGATTTTGATTATTTTTGAAAAAAAAAAAACATTGTAAAACTCGAAAAACACTTTATTTATTAAATAAACATTAATAATAACAAAAAGGCATACATTAAATAATTAATAATTTATTCATTTTGTTCCACGTTGCAAAAAGGAATCTAGATTCACTTGTTTGATCTCTACGTTTATTGCGCAAAATTTGCTGATAACTGGCAAGTACAGCACTCACCCGCTCGTAATTTTCGTCGTTCTCTTCTAATAATTCCCTGCATTAATTGTGAAGAGAAAGGGCGAACGTTTTAACAGTTAAATTTCGCACGGGAACAGGTTTGGGAACGTCATTTTCTAAGGACGTATGGCAGTCCATTTCCTGCAGCTCTTCAATAGTCAAGTCCATAAATCAAAAAATTGGTAAAGTTTTATATGGAAATCTGTAATGGCACGAAGATTTTCTAATTGGTAGATCAACAAAGGTTTCAATTTTAATTCTCCGGATGCATTTCCACCGAGAAGAAGAGTTAGACGGTCTTTGGATGCTTTAAATCCAGAAGCAGTCTTAAGCAGAAATAAACGTACGTGTTGGCATTCGTTTCCAATAAAGTCCAGTCTCATCGACTTAAAAATTAAATTTGGGTAATAATTTCCCCTTTCTACAATTTCACGGAACTCCATTAGATATTTTTCAGCTGATTCACCAATCATTTTAAAGTTATGCAAGTTTGATCGTTTTCTAAACCGATCAAACCAACCTTTGCTTGCTTTAAATACTTCTCCTCCATGTTGAGATTTTAAATGATCCCAAAGACTAAGTGATTTATTCATTCATTCAAAATATTCAATATTTTTTTTAATTTTCAGTCGCGATATAACGAATCCGCACTCGCAGGTGTCGCGATCAATGGGGGGCTACCTGCATATGAATTAAAAAATAATACAAACCAAAGTTATAGATTTATTGATGTGTAACATTGGCAGTCGATTTTTTGTTTGACCTTTTCGTCCGACACACTAAAATCGTCGATTCGGCGAAAAAACAGCACACCGTGCGCTGGGAAATGCGTGCGCGCGTTTGGTTTGTAAATAATTCTGGGCCAGGCGGGCGAGGCGGCGGCGGGGAGCGATGCGAGGGGGGCGCCGAGTCCAATGTCAAGTTCAAGTGCGGTACTCGCGCGGGTGGCGGGGAGCGCAGGCGGAGGCCGAGCCCCCCTATTAATAGATCGCCGTACGGCCGCCTATGGCGCTGCGCGAAACGCAATTCGGCGTTCGCGTCCAAAACGCTTGTTGATATGTCGACGGGTTGAAAAAATTGTATTTAGATATTTAAAATATGTTCATTCTTTGAAAATTTGGCCTCGTTTACATTATGTAATACTAATGTCTCGGTGACTCATCTCAGCTTCTAGGTTCAAGCTGTAAAAGGTTTCGATGAGATTTTTGAGGTATTCTAATTAAAATTCTTGGTAGCTCTTCTCAGCCTCAGCTTGATTATGCTGATGACTTAACGCCGAATAATTCTTTTTCATTACTTCATACGTGACTTAGATTTGTCGAAATCACACCATACGTACAGCTGGGAATACACATATTACAGCGCTAGCTACATTCAAAACCGTTACATAAGTACATATGTATATACATATATAGTAGTAGCAATCACATTTAGTTAAATGGTCTAGTCTCTGTTGGCTGCTTGGCTCTCAATCGTATCCGAAAATTGCAGCCAGAGTGCTGCTCGACTTGCCAAAATCTGATTCCAAATGTTTTCTCTGAAGCGGATTATTGCATTTTATTAATAAAATCTCCGCGGTTTGGGTAGAGAGAGGGGGAGGTCTATCTCCAGTTGTTTGTGATTTTCTTTAACAAATTAGGGCTGCAAATAGACTGCGTAAATTACGATCTTCCACAGTGGCTCAATCGGTGTTTCTTCACTACCTGCAGTTTGCACCGGAGAGAGCCCAAAGTTGTAGAACGGTTCCTTTGTTATATTATTCGTTCCCTTATCTTATCTGCAAGCGGCATTTTTATTGCGCAATTTCCGGTTTGGTGTTTTTAATACAAGTTGTAAAGTGCTTCTGTTTATGGGCGGTCGTTTTCTTGTCGATTATGACGTTATCTTTTAGCGAATTAATTTTGTATACAAGCGCGAAATAGTAAATGAATATCCACATACCCGTTTGACTTTTATAGATATTATTATAAAAAATAACTTTCATTTGACGTGTAGTGTCATTTCATATATTAATTGCACATTGTATGTCAAGAAAATGATCGTTAAATTATATTTTAGTTATGTTACATAATTTTTAACTGCGTGCGGCCGAGTGTATCAAAACATATACATCTACCTTAATAATTTTCTGAAAAAAGTAATGATTTTCCAAATAGTGTTTTAATAATGGTACAACCGCGATTGTTAGCAATTAAATGATCTTATTAAATTAATTTGGCTCAATTAACATCGATTTACATCAAAATAATATGCCAATTAGACGTTTAATTAATATCGTGTCTTGCACTCGTTTCACGTCAGAGCCGTCAAAAAGAATAACGTTATTAACACGAGTTAAAAGTTGGTCGTCGTACACAAAATTATCTCCGGCAAATATTGGAATAATTCTACCGTGTCGGTCGGGGTCTTAAAATTATCATATCACTCCAATCCTGCGTAATCCTGAGCTCGCGTGTAACTTGCACTCAGCTAGACGTATACCAAAAATACAGTTTAAAATCGGTTTTGAGCGAATTTGCATAAATTCGTACAAGGTCGGGCGACACTATCCGAAGCCGTAAGGGTTGAAATTAACGTATTACGTTAAAGGGTGGGATTGTGAATTATTATCATGGTGTCGTCGATCCGTATCGGGCGTCGAATTTCTGACAAGGGGTCACTATAATGCTATAATGCGAAGCTCGCGCGTCTACGAAATCTAGACAATTTGTTTAATATGACCCCTCAGACCTCGCGTTACATAAACAGTTAACAACGGGCTTCCTTGCCGTTGTTCCCTTTCAGTCGTAATTAGCGATTTCGAAGCGAAGCTATAAACGCGTCGTTCTCCCGGGCTAATTTATTGTGCGTTACTAGGATAATCGCTCTCGAATACGCTCTTACCCTAGAAACGCGAAATCGCTCCATCACTGGAAGCGTCTTCGCAGTGCTTTGAATTTAATTTGTATTTCGTCTGCCGCTCGTGCCGCGGTCGTAAGTGAATTGGTTTCCGTCCCCCTACCCCCGAGGGTGACTGACTCTTTCGTCCCTATGTATCTATGCCATTTTTCCCTTATATTTATGAGACGCGAACGCTCATCCGCGCTCGCCTTTGAATTAAGCATGTGTCTTTGTTTCGCGTAACGATGTTCTGTAACGCATATATTTTGAGAAAATTTACGTAGAAGCCGGTTTTGCAGGGAATTGTTGTAAATACTTTTGGTACCTCGACTTACGAACCGCTATACATACGAACTTGATATCTCATTTTGCCCTCGACATACGAACCGTGATACACTGCGCTTTTGCACGCGCCGATAATATCTATCCGAGCGAAGTTTGTTGTTACCACGTCGTATTTATATAAAACACGACACAAAGAGTAGTGTGAGCGACGCACACTGTATGTACATATTTGCTTTTTTGTGTATCTACTTCGGTATTTATGTAATCAATAAGATGTATGATAGATACAAGAATTAAGTTCGTAAATCGAGGTATGTGCCATTGCGAGCTGTGAACGTGTCACATCGTTCGATTTCACATCATCCTATAAGTAAAAGTTCTAACTTCTTGTGTTTTTTTATATATATTATTTATTCATTGTAAAATTAATAGTGAGCCAGCAGACTGAAGTCTAAAATATAAACCAGTAATATATATTTTATTATTAAACTATAATTAAGATATCATTATGTCTGACGTAGATTATTTTAATTTTAATTATGCGAGATAAGGAAAATCAGGGAAAACCCAGTCTGTGATGATCAATCGAAATTTTTATTATAAAATAATCTTTAATTCCGAAGGATTGAAATTTAAAAACAGGAACTGACTTATATCACTGGTGCTAATTTAATATAATGTACAGACTGAAAAATTGTCCCGTTTGAATGAACCCACATTTTCTTACATAGGGTCTTCCTGCGGTATTTTTTTAAAACAATTCAGATATTAATTTCGTGAGATCGAAATCTGCATTACAAGCTATATTGCGGTTCTATCCATTTTAGATGTCTTATTAATCGATATCATAAATTATTCGAATATCGAATAGTAGAACTAAAAATATTCGAATAGTTCTTAAGTAGCATATGAAAATTTCATCATAAACTGCATATGTATTGTAGTTTTAAAAAATACATACATATCTTTTAAATAACAACGCGTTGTACGTTTCGTATTTTAAATTGGTACTTAACTTTGTTTTAATTGTTCCTGTTATTGAAAACAATACGCCGAGCGTTTAGGAAATTATTCAAATATCTAAATCTTTTTCATATTATTTGGTCAAACGCCATTTTTAGTTTTCACATGAGTTAAACTCGTGCTTGAAATAAATATTTTGAGTTGCAAATTAAAAAAAGTTGATATATTACTCGTAAAAGCAAAAGCTGGATTAATTATGAGTTTTAAAAAATACACCCTTTAAAAATATATTTCAGTGAATTCGTAATACTGTGCATAGATTTTTTAAATCGAGTATTAAACATATTTATTGGAACTAGGAACACTTCACCTTTGTATATATATAAATAAAAAAATCTTTTTGTCATTGATTAATTCCGTTTTTTACTGCATATAATATTTTTTTCTTTCTTGATGAACTATTGTAAACGTGATAAATTGCGAACTTCGTTACGCACAAAATTATAAAAAATTACCACGAATAGCTAAATATTCGAGTATCGAATAGTGTTGGGACCATATAATAATCCGTAAGAATAGACATGTTAAAAGCGTCATAGATCATTTCGTTATCAGTATTATATTTGCGACTTGCCGAACAAGTGTATTCGTCACTCTGCCGTATGTCACAGTCGTAGATTCATTCGGTACATGGATTTTTTAAATGGACCACAAATAAGACCGGTCGTTGTCTTTAGATAAAATAATGTTGTATTCACATGTGACATAATCGGTAGAACGTGCTACCATGAATATTAATGTCCCATTATTGTGTTGCCAAATCTCTAGTTACTTAAAAGCGTTACTATATCAAATCTGTTTCCACCCCTCAAATCGTCGAATTGGCCTAAACGTCGAGAGTATGAAGAGTTGAAGCACCTTCCCTATTTCGAAAAGCATGTATATAGATTACATATATAAAAATAAATGCGCGACCGTTAGATCAGCACGGTAGAAAAAAGTATTATATTCGAATATTCAAATATTCGAGTTGCAATATATGATACATATGTTCTCCATTGCAAGGAGCAATTGAGTGGATTTTCCTTACGCTTATAAAATTGACATTATTATCAAATCACAGACTTATGTTGCTGGCTTTATGAGAGAATTCTTGTCAAATAATGCATTTTTAAAATCTTAACAGTATTTTATAAATAGTAAATCGACTTAATAGCTACTGTATAATTTAAAGATAGTGCTTAAACAGTACGATGGAGCAGTAATTATTATTGCTAATGCGTTGAGATCGAATATTAATGACTATAATTCATAGTACAATTATAATTTCGATATACAATAGTACATCTTCACGCTTGCCAAACAATTATTGAACAATCAATATTCATGTTATTTATATATAGCGTTTTGATTATTCAGCGAACTTGTACGAGTTCTTCTACACTTGACATATTTTTGTTAAAAAAAACGGTGGTTGGACGTTTTCAGATTTTTTGCGCTCCAAGCATAAACCGCTGGAAAGTTTTCGCGTTATTCAGATGGGTAATACAACTTTCAAGGCAGTTTTACTGCCAATAACCAAATTTCCATAACAACTTCCCCGAAATTTAATGAAATATGTGTTTTATTTAGCATAACAATGAATTATGCTTTGGGTTGAATTGATTGGAAAAAAACACACATACAAAAATTATGGAAAAACAGCTTTTATGTAACAAAATAGACACAGTGTTTTATACATACATTTTGGTCGTTCCCTTTCGACCACGACCTCCGGGCTCGTTTATCTCATTTTTCGCACGACCGACGACTCATCCGACCAAACCTGCGAGAAACGAGGAAACGACATGCCAGCGAACGAGACACACCACTAATTCTTTCGCTTCTCTTTCATGTGGTAATGACATATAATAGCTTTGTATATACATACGTACAAACATTCGCGTGTTCCACACGAGGCGTGTATATGAAATATTCAGCATCGAACGATACTTAACGTAAATATGTCAATAATCATATTCGCATTATGTATTATGTGTACACATACACGTAATAAATATACTCACACAAAACAACAGCTTTTCTTGTGCGATAATTCTGGTAGTAATTTATCGGGAAATTTGTCACCTGGCGATACTTTATAGCCGTAGATTGCTTTGATGCCAAACAGGAGGCCGGGAAGGACTAACGACCCCCTCGAGCCGAAAGCAATATGAGATGTTGGGTAATTGAGAAACATTTTACCAACAAGGTGTGCTTAATTACAACAATATTCGATATTATTCGATACAGTATTTGTAAAATAAACAGATTAATTAGCATATGTATAAAAGCATCATCTTTAGCTTTATTTATTTATAACATACTGAAATCACGTGAAATTGAACTACATATTATATATACATATACATACATATGTATACGTACATACTATATGACACTTTTCACAAGTTATTAGAGAACAATAATACACAATTATTTGTGAATATGTCACTTTTGTTATCTCTAAATGTATTTTTTTGTGTTTCATTGTCAGCTAAATTGACGTTTTTATCTTCAATACGTTAAATATGGATCTAGAAAATAGAATGTTTTTCTCTAAAATGTATTCATTCATATTTTTAGCTTACCTTTAAAAATGTTATCTGTTTATTTAATTCAATAAAAGTAAAGTAGCTTAATAGCTTAAAATACCCGACAGATTGATTATTGACGCATTGGGTTTTTTTTGCATTAAAAGCGATTTATTGTATTTTATATTATCAAAAGGGATCCTGTCTTTACCGAAACCGTCTGGTATTAAAAACACTAATCGCATCGCAACAAGTTTATGTATGTATATACTTGACGTCATGCATGATGTTAATTATTATAGGAACTCAATTTTAGTCTTCGTGTTTTATAATGGTGGCTTAAAAGGTTTCGCCCAAAGCCTTACATAATAACAACTACTATGAGTTGATGACTGGCAAAGTATGTGTATACATCATACATTATGCACACGTTAATAAATTAAAAACGCTCATGACCTTATGAATAATACGTTCGAACATTCGTAGCAGTAACGTGAGATAGCATTTTGAATTTGAAATTTATGTAGTAGTAGGTGTGAACGCGAAGATGTGCAACAACAACAGTTCCTCTTCCCGTTGCACCGAAACATAATATGACTACAACTAGTTCCTGCATAATTCAACGGATTTGCTCATATCCTTCCAGGTTTTTATTTATACATACATGGCATGTGCGAATATTTATGCCATATTTTTGACGATACAATGGTTGTTTTTTGTTTGTGTTTATCATGCGCGTGCTGAGCCGTGATCGCAACCGAAGCGAATGTCGATAGCGCATTAACCCATTGTTCTTTGTCGTATTTATCTTTTGTTATTGCGGCCGCAAATGTTTTAACGAGTTTTTCCTACGCACCGATAAATCGTCAATTATATGTGTGTGGTTCCACAGTACCGCGCGCTTTATACAATGTACATAAACAAATTTTATAGGCATTATCGATTTGGTTTGCACGACGAAATAATAAAAATCTTGATGAATGAAGCAGCAATGGACGAAAACGCAAGAGTAGCACATACTTGTATAATATAAATTTCAAGTTTTATACAATTTATGTCAAAAATAAATCATACAAACGATGTAATTCGTTAACGAGAACGCATTAACTAGTGCTTACTAATTGGTTTTGCGTAGATAACATACATACGAATTTATAATACCCTGCATATGAGTAATGTCGGCTCGTGAAATTAAATTATTTTATGAAATGGTACATAAAATTGTGTCATACGTGTATTATATATTTAGACGTGGCGTGAGTTTAGTGGACCTTATTCACAGCAACAGGGGGTGGTGTCGGCAATCCGTCGATGCTCTGTGACTTTCAAATTCGAGCTGTAAATAGTCACTATCATTTACACCACGTTTTCGTGTGTATTTATAGTATGAATAAATATAATATGTATGCCATTTTTTATTAATTTCTCTTATATTGCGTATTAAATACATAACAATACACACATATTTTCTCGGCTGCTATGTTCGCTACGTAAATCGCCTAAATTTATTTTAAATCTCCCCGGGCGGTATTGGGTGTTATTTGCTCACCTCCCATTTCCGACAGGGGAGGAAGGAGCTCAGTGAGCTCGCAGCTCGCGTGCGAAACATTTTCCGCGGAATAACACCGTCCGTTGTAATGTATCAAATTACCGTTGTGAATATTTTCGCGTGTCTGCCGTCAAAGTTTATATATCGGCCGGGCTTTTCGCGTAAATCGGGAAATTGAAAAGAGATACGACGCCAGAGTCGTCGTTACAGGGCGGGCGTTGGCGTGTGCATAACGCGACAAGCCGATTATTCCGTTAATCCTCGCCGAGATTTTCCGCACGCGTACGCTGGCGCGTGTTATACAAAATCTATTTATATAATAGCTCTTCGATTCTAAAATGTAATCTTTATTAGGAGGAGCTCGAACGAGGTCGTGATCACGACCGGTTAGTCTAGGTTTCGGAAAAAAGTGGCTATTAAAAAATATTCAAAGTGAAAGTAAATTTTGTATCAAGGGTAAATTGGTATATGTGATATTTTATTTAACTAGTTGAAGTTCCGAATTACGGGTGACGCAATTACGCGTGACCCGTTGCTAAAGAGCTATTTAGTAACTAAGTATAGCATATATCTGTGCAATATTCTAAAAATGAGCATAACGGCTAATTATTTGCTTTAAGGGGATATGAATGTATATTTTACAAGAGTATATCAGTATAATCAAGAAAACCCTCCTACATACCTAAGTCTATCCTTATCTATACTGCTAATAGAGATTGAACTTCGTAATACTTCTAAGAGTAAAACGCATTATTCGTGCTCACTTTTCCTGTATTATTCCGAACTACTTTTCTTTTGAATATGTCGCTATAATCACGCTGTGATAACTTTTCATATGGTTATTTTCCATTCAACTTTTCGATATGTTTTATGAACCATTTACATTTTTTCAAATATATTCGACTGTATAAAACGCTCTCAGACATTACTCTTTTTTACTGAATTCATTTATTTTATTATCAATATAAGAGTGTTTTTATGTAGGTACTACGTGCGCGAACGTGCCTTAAACCGGGGGTCATTTGTCACTGTTGCCTCTTTGTGCCGCAAAAACCGCATTGAGATTGCTCGTTGGTCTGTGATGGTGGCGAGAAAGTTATGGCCCTCTTCCGTCGCGGATCTCCTGAGATATGTTCTATATACCCGACACCCCCGGGCCGCCGCCCCCTACCCTTTTCGGATATTCACGCGCGAGAGGCACGCGGTGGGAAATTGACAAATAGAGCGATAGCTTTATTCCGCGCTTCGTAAAATATCCATCCGCTTTCCCCGGCGACGTATTGGCGCTTTTCTTCCGTTAACTTTTTTGACTGTCGTGTCTGGTGCGTACGCGCGACCTACACACACATATCGCGACACGTGGATTGTGGGCCGTTGATATCATCGTATGAAATATTGTCATTTTCCGACCTTTGGTCGGAAAGAAAATTATTTGAAAAATAATATTTTAGTTTAAAATTGCTCAATTTTGTGAAGCGTAGTTCTGCATATATCAGTGGTTCAACAGACCATTTCAGTGACGAATAAAATCACTTGGTTCACCTTTTCATATCGCGATTATGTTGTGAACACTACTCATGCATTATATCGTTCCCACGATTCCACTAACCTCGCGATCGCCTCTGCAGTTGGTCATTGAGACCAATGAACCTTATCAATGCTGTAGCACAAAAATTAATGCAATGATGGCATTTGTCTTAACAATGCCGTTTTTCGCTGCTTTCATTGAAGAATAATTATTATATGATGGCAAAGGTAGTGCTCACGTGCCGTATGCCTCGCAAAACTTTTTGAAGAAGCGGAAGTGCACCTTCGTGTCAATTAACTCAAGCGGCTTGGGAGAGCTATCTTCAGTTAACCACACAGCGCTGAAAAATGTGTTTTTGCGGCGCTTCTCCACAGATACACAACGAGGCCTCGGCCAATGTAAACCTGTGCAGATATATTCAAAAGGCCACATGAAAATGCTTGTTTTAATCTAAACATTAACTGTGTCATGTTATTAAAAGAAAATAACGAATAGCAAATTAGAGGACCGGAATGTTTAAGGTAATCTCATTCTAATTTAAGTATTATTGAAGTAAACATTAATATATGTAATACTATCGGTAGTACCATAAATACGTGCCATTTTTTATTTGTCTATCAGGTGCAAGAAAGAAAAACAACAGCATAATTTTAATCAATTTTGTGTTCTCCATCTGAATCTAGTACTATTTGACATACTATTTACAACTTGTTAATTTTAATATACATTTATTTTGACTTAGACGATTGCCAACAAATGTTGATAGAAAATCGATTCTGTTGGTCCGAGTATTTTTCAAATATATAGAATTAAATTCGTCTCCAGAAAATCTTGTATAACTTCGATACTACTCAACATTTCAAGCCTCCCTCTACCCTCTGATTAAAAAAATACTGGATCGAAATCTAGAAAACCACTTTCAATACGTTCGTTTCCCCACACAGTCATCTCCGTACATAACGCAAATGTTTATATGCCTATTGGCAGCGGATCGCCTGTTTTGAATAAAAACAACAATATATATCGACTATGAGATGGATTCAATATAAATGACTATTTATCCTGAAATTTATACTTGTAGACGCCAAAACAGTTCTAAATGAACTAAAAATGCATTTTAAAACAATGGTGTAAATCGGCATATATTTTTGGCATTACCGATATTTTTCTTTTATTTTTTCGTATTTAATTCATTGGGATAACTTTATATATTACAATAAATATCAGCTAGATATTTTTAATATGTAACAAATGGTTGAAATAATATGAATTTTGGGGTGAAAATGTACCCCGCTTAGGGATGGGAAAGTAATAACAAAAAAGTGAATCCAGTTGTTATTTTACGTATAAATCATGTTGCTTATTTCTGAAGTTTTAGTCCGGAGAGCTACATTTCACCGTTGTCATATTTAATTTAAACTTAGGATGACTTTCATTGTATGTTTTATACTCATTGTTTGTCTTGTACGCTATTCAGATGTACAACAAAATTATCATAATTTGATAATACTGACAATGTTATATTCAATTTTTCAATAACATGTATTCCTTATACATAGTTGTGTGACGCAGAAATCTGAACTCGCGACCTCGACTATCGTAATCGCTCTTAGGCCACTGTACTCGCAGCAATCTACAAACTATTTTCATCTCTTATCAGCCAGTAGAAACTGACGCGACGGCGCTCGAATCGGCCGAGATTTAAAAACATGATCTGTATAAAGTAATACAATTTCGACTCTCGTCGTTTGTGCGCCGCGATAATGTATACCTACACGAAATTCTCGCGTACGTGCTATTTTATTGTTTGCGACATACGATCGTGCGTTGACCCTCTATCTATAAATTTCACATGTCGCGTGTCAGTTTCATAATACTGGCGGCGATACGCGTTATCAACGGTTTTGCATTCGGCGATCGTCTATTGGAAATTCAACGACGATTTCGTTCGGGCGCCCATATCCTACAAAGTCTTCCGTTACTCTGGTACCGTAATCGTAAACGACGCGACGCGAATATTGATATGCTCGGATGTGATTTTCGCCGATGTGTTTATATAACCGATCGCTCGCATTTGCAATTCAACTCGCCTGCGATTCGGTTAATGTGACGATGATGCTTCCCTAAGCGCCACCTGAGTTTCGGGTCGCGTTTTTTCAAAACCTTTTTAAAAAGAAGGCCAGCAGCAGCAATAACAACAACAACAACAACACATCGACGGCGATAATGTATTGGGTCGCGTGCTCCGAACCGGTCTTGCGCATCGTCTCTATACCATGTATGCCATACCTATCTAACCTGGTCTGCCCACGCGAACCTCCGTTTGGTGGAGACTCCCATCTCGTACGTTACCCGACCGGAGATGAGAATGATCTGTTGCGAGTTCTCGGAATCGAAACAATATGCGTGCGCGTTGTTCGTTGACCCGAGAGAGCGTACGCAGCCTTTGTCTGCGACCTAGGGAAATCGTTTCTAGGTTTTAGCATTTTTCCAAAACAGTAATATTAATAACGTATAAAAATCTCTGGAAAAAATCATAGCAAAAGTATATGTACAAAAAAAGTAAAATCCGACCTCAAATTATGAACTGAACTACATACAGTTGTTTGAGATGTATGTAGTACACTCGGCTTTTTTTTATGCGGTAGATACGTTCCACAGGAAAACGCATAAAAAAATCGCACAAAAAAGACTAGACACACAAATAAAGGATACGTGCCATATTTTTTTAAAACCAAGGTCTAAAATAGTTATTTAAAAAAAAATGCTTCTTGAAATATAAACCACATAAGTTTACAACCGCATTAAAAGAAAACCGAGTGTACTTATGTGTTTCAGGTATAAGTTTCTTCGGCCATTATACAAGAAATAAAAGGAACGGAACATTGCCTTCAAAAGCACCCACTTTCTATGTAGTACTTTCAGAATAAATATTATTATTCAAAGGGACAGATTATAGTTTTTTGACATGGCTCTGTTGTTTGCAAATTATTGTTGACTTTATTGCTTTTTGAACGTTTAAAAAATAATATGACATGGGAGAAAATATTCAAAGAATGTCAATTAATAGCAGTTAATTTAAGTATTCGATCTGAAAATTCAGATAGAATTATTAATACCTAAGGAAGAAGCAAATAAATAATTTTATTGTATTATCATCCGATTGTCAAATTGACAATCGGATTTAATACAGAAAAATAAATAAATAATACATTCAGTTTCATGAGGATATTCTTAAAAGAAAATCTAGAAAAAATAGTATTGAATTTAATTTTTTAAAGTATGTCATTTCACCAGTAGATATATATTTTTATCAGGTGCTAGTACAATGATATGATTTCAACTTTTCTATATGTAGTTACATACATATATATATATATATTTACATACTTATCATTATTTATTTACATCCGATGTATAAATGTTACAGTGAATGTGTATTTTCTGATAATAATATTTTCACTAATAAAGTCCAAATACATTTTCACTAGTATTAAGTCTGTAATATTTTCACTAGTAAAGTCCAAATACATTTTCACTAGTATTTCTAATAGCGAAAATATATTTTTACCGATAGGCGCTAATATGCTGCTTTAAAATGTCTATGAAGCTCAGTATTGACAGTTGCGAAACGTCCATTTGCTGTTCTAACCCAAACCTAAATTAATGTGTATGCTTTTTACTCACATGTACAATTGTACACATTTTTCGCTATGATTTTACCGATAAGCAAACCAAATTCTCGATTCCTGAAAATTCCTGGCACTTTAAAAAAGTCGTGACTTTAGAATCACAAGTTCACTTAAATAACTATACATATGTATACATCGCGATTAAGACGTACTGCTAGATATTTCGGCAGTGATAGACCTGCCATGATCACGAATTCAAAGAAACTTGAATTATTTTCGCCGTGATCACGAATGCGAAGAAGTTTCTTTAAATTCGTGATCATTGCAGGTCCATCACTGCTGGAGTACTGAACAGTAAGTCTTAAAAAAATATGCTTTCTCGTGTACATCTAAAAATATATGTACATACAATATTGGTTTAAAAGGACATGATAATGAGATTTTTATCAAACAGGAAACATAAATATATCTGATAAGTTGATTACAATCCTAATAGTTGGAGTTGAAAAATAATAATTAATAATTTAGTTTCTTCTTACAAAAATGTGCCGAAAAGATTTTTAAATGGGTTATATTGGATTTTGGGTTTAAAAATTAATAATTTTAAGTTTTAACGCCACTAATACGGACGTAGTATATTGTATAGTTATGTGTGTAAGGTAGATCGGTAAATAGGTTTATCAACTTGCCTTCTTGACAATGACATCATCTTTGAGATAACCTACATTGGTGTTCTTATAAAAAAAGACAAAAGGTATTCGTTTATCTATATAGAAAATGTAAAGTACGCAGTCCTTGACAATTAGGTCGATAGGTACGCTGAAATGTTATGCATACAAAAATGTGGATAGTTCGATTCAATATCGGCATGGCATGTTAAGTGGGTGGAAACAGCTCTACCTATTTTTGTTGTTCGTTCATTGATCCACTCTGGTTTTAATTAAAAAAGTGGTGCTCATTTCAAACAAGGAATCAAATTCTTATTGGTCTGGGTTTATATATCGCTTTGTTTGTTATCATGAATCATGACATGACTTGTGACACGTCATTTCGATGCGCGCGATTATAATATCAATCGTCTTATCGCTTACCATGTCCATCGATTCCAAACGTGGTACGTTTCACGAAGCGCGCGCAACAAGACGACACATTATCGTTCGGTCGAGTGTAGCGCAATTTGCGAGCGTTTACCTTGTACCCGTGTGTGTTGTATGCATGTGTGTCGGACGATAATTTGTATAGCTCGCGATTTATTGTCGCTCGAGAGAAAGAAAAACGAATCGTGTCCGTTTTAAGCGATTCACGTCTTAACGGTGTCGGTACGTGAATACGTATTGCCCTCTTGAATAAATTTGAATAAGTTTTCTTCGATGGCAGTGGCGGCACGCGCCGACCAGGTCACCGATACCATTGCATATCAGACGAATGATGTGTGATTTCTGTAGCTCTCGTTCAAGGACTTCAGCATCTGTTGCTTCATATCGCGAGAACGTCAGGTGTATGTATTATATCAATGAGAATAAATGTAGCGTTCATTTGCGATAGATAACCATAGTGCAGAATTCTTATCAGTCGTTGGTTGATGTAAAAATATGGACTTCATTAGCATCTGATATATGTATTCTTCCAAAGTATAGTTTTATTGATTTTATTTATAGAAATATGGGTCAGATTACGTCTATTATTTTTGTACGTATTAATTTATGCATTTGTAATCAAATTGCACAATAAATAATTTTCCCTATAAGGAGAATCCGTCAATTAAAAGTCTATCTAATAATGTGATTATTAAATGCTCTAATCGATGATAATGATTAAATAAAAAATGATACACGTATCACTATGTTAATCTTTCTAATAACAATTTTGTAAAGAAAAGTTTAGGAATCAGTAGATTCAAATCATTTATTGATAAACTTTATGTTTTATACCATGCGTCGCCTAAAAATAATAGAGTTACATTTATGTGCAGAATCACTATTTTGAATCTCTTAATTTTAAAGATAAGAATGATAAGTATTCTTGAAAAATGATAAGCATGCTTAAGGAAAAAATAACATATGCAGTATTTTTATTGGATGTGAAGCTGTACATTTAAAATCGAAAAATAAATGCACTAGTTTAAGTTTTGAAAAAAAAAACAATAGAATTTTGGACAGCATAAGACGTGAAGGCGTTCAGAAAGATGAACGAAGCGGGAATAACGATAGAGCACTTTTGGTTTGCTGTGTTGCCATTTGACACTATTGCGAGCCCAACCAAAGAAGTTGGCCATATTGCTTTTGACGTGAATTTTTGACTTCTGAGAAGTAATAATTGTTTTTGCGCTCTCCTATCGACCAAAATTCGATTTGAATACACTGATCAATACTCTCATATCAGTAGTCCGTAGTAATATCTGTATAATAGGATAGCTATCATATTTTTGTAGCAATGTGTGAAATGTAACGTTTGTCTATACTTTTTCTTCCGCTTATTTCCTTCTGAGAGTTGAGTTGCTTAAGTTTGTATTAAGACTTGACTTAATGAAAGTTCTAAAATTATAATTAGTTTTAGGACTTGGATTAGGTCAAGTTGGTTTTGGCTAATTCGTGTATTTACGTTTCGCAGCTGTCAAATTGAGTTGAAAATACTGCCCATTATTAATTAGATGATTTCATATGATTAAATTTGCTACTGTAAAAACATCTCTATAAAATACTGTTTATCATTTACTTTTTCTGTTGCTATTGAAATGATAAATACATAAATAATACGTATGATGGCAACGGCACATACATTTTTAAGAACCATATTTTTTGTTTGTTACGAACAAATATCAAATTAACGATGTTTTTGTACTTGAACAATATATCCAGGGGTAGGCAAGGCATCTTCCGCGTTTGCAGAATCCGCTGTATTATTTTTCATAATTACAAAAATATGCTCACTGCGCCAAAAAAAAATATTTCGCTATGCTACAATTTACTGAAAACACTAGATTTAAAATAATTAAACCTTTCTCTACAACTATACTTTTTATAATCTGTCACATATTCATTGCTTTGTGCTACACAACAATCAAATTAAATATAGAATGAAAATGTTTCATTCCATTGACAACTAATGTAGTAACAATTTCCAAAATGAATTTACCTTTTCGAGCAACATGATGTCAACAACCATCGTCATTAGCATTTATTTGATGTTATCACAAACAACGATGTAGTGTTGCTTACCAGCCAAAAGGCTGAAATTAAACGAGGACAATTTAAATGAGCAATATATAAAATAATTGTTCCATTAAACGAACTATTTGTGCATTACTGTTGTACAGATCAGGTGCGAGCGAGCATTGGTCACAACAGTGAACACCTTATGAATAACTCTCTGCAACGAATCCGAATATTTTGTTTACATAAATGCTCAAACAATTCGTTTTATGGAACAAAGTATTTATTTATACGCACATACATATCTCTTAAAATAATTCCCGAATAAATCGCACCCAAATTAAATGAATTTCAAAACCGCTGTGACTGTTGAATTTATGTTATATCATAGTATGATGAGTAATGGGTAGACCGCACTAAACAAAAAAAATGCCATAACTGGTGTCAATCAGACACTATATAATATTTATGTATTTAATAGTACCGCTGCAGTATATGTGGCTCATTGTGCGCTTTTCTTGCAAAATTCATACTCTTTTTAAAAAAAATAGTTATGACAGCCATAGTCAAGCTAAAAACCGATAAGCAAGCGGTCGCATATAAAATAATGAAAAAGAAACATGTTGTAGTTGCCGAAATTCCAGAAATTATTCGTGTAGTTGATAACTATCTCAATGCCTGATATTGATTTTTTATCTCTTTTAAATCTATACGAATAATGTTAAACTTTAAGTATGTTTGAAGTAATTTATTACGATAATATGTTTTAAGCATACTGAGTGGTAGTTGTTGCAAACCATTGTTGACAATAAAGTCCCCATCGACAGCAACTAAACGAGTCTTCGAGCAAGTAAATCAGCAGCAGGAATTATTAAAATTAAACTTTGATTATTTGTAAAATATAAATAAATAGTCTTGATACTTTTTACTGTTGCATGAACCTGTATTCATTATTCAAACTATTTTTTCGATTCATTTCGAATATATTAAAATATTTTATCATTTAATATTCGTAATACTCGTACGGGAAAATGAGGAAACAGCATTTTTTATATTCTTTAAATGCATGTTTTACAATTAAGCTTTTGAATTTTCTTTACAATTAATCAAGATTCTCACTGCAGTACATACTAATGATTTGTCCTATGTAAATTAATTTTAATTAATATCGTTTTGTTTACGACCCCATTGTTAACGTAAACCAAAGTTCAGTAGCTTGCGTTAGCATATCTTTTTTCATCATTATCATCATCATCATCATCATCGTCATCGTCAGCATTTCGGATGTCGTGCGTTCTCGCAATCGATCAACCAATCTCATTATCGATTTTCTATTGTTCGACGTCGCCCGTTCCGATTATGAACCGAATTTGCATGTTCAATCTTATCGCCTTATGAATTATGCATGTGCATTATTTTCGAAAGGCGCATCCGTCGTTCCCTCTCGTCTCTTCGATCAAATTTGGTCTCAGATGGTCGAGAAGAGCAGAGTCGGTTGTTCCAAAGGCAGCCGAACGAGCGGCAACGGCGTGTCGAGGTCACTAAACCGAGCGACGCACTCGCGAACGCCTACTAAACAGCTTCGTACCCTTGCTTTGCTGCTTTACTGCTATCCTAACCATAAGTATTGTGAACCTATAGACTACGGCCACGCGACTCGCTTCTGCAACGCACAGAGATTACTTTTTGCTCTCGCTCAATAGTACTAATAATTTATTGCTTTCGTATTTGGCGAAGAGGCGATCGAAAAACGTGGCAAGCGCGTGTCATATTAGACATTGTCAGAGGTTATGTTGGTTAGATGCTGCGAGATCGATTCAGTGCAATTAGAGATTCGCTTACAACATATAGATAAATAGTCTTTTTTAGCCAAACATTGAAGGAATTTGATGTCCAAGCCATAAGATGAATGATGAAGTTTGCAGTGTTGGCAAGTCAGTGTTATTAATACATGGCGAAAATATGATTCAATAATCCCACGTCTTCTTATAACCAGGTTCTATAAATTTCAAACATCCGAATAGTGCTAAGTAGTATTATTGAGCAGAATTAGCCAATCGCCAGTGTCCAAATAATATTTATTTAAAACATTGTTTTAAATCTTGTATATGCTATGAGACTAGTATTTTCATGTTAAGGATGTTTCAAAATCGTTTGAATTGATGTTTCATTACTTATCTAGTATCTGAAGGTGAAAAAATTGGTAGGCCCCCTTATTTCATTCCAGCTGGTATGCTTAAAAAAATACAAGACCTTATTGCATCCTCTATCATTTGAAAAATAATAAATTTGAATTTAAAAATCTGTATGAATCTTGATGAAATAGAAATATTAAAAAAACGACCGCTGACTAAAATAATAAAAAAAAATTTAATACACGCTATGTTTTAATTTTTTATTTAAACTTTTTTTTATTTATATTATATAATCAAATAATATTTGAGTCAAATACGAAAATAAAAGAATTTACTTTATAATATAAATTATATCTATGCCAGTTTATATTAGTGGCCAAAAATTATTCGGAACCGAACCGGGTACCCGGTTAATTTAAAGAAAAATACCCGAGGACCGGGTAATGAATTTGGCTGGGTATTTGGATGCCCTAAATCTATGTACGTATGCAAATATAAGTATGAATCTTTTCTTATATGCCATTTATTATTATTATTATTTACTTGTCTTTAAAAATTTCGATGCATTTTTATAAAATCATGGTCTAATTATTATTTACCCACTTGTGATATAGATAATATAGCTTTATTCAGTGTTATCTTGACTCGTTATTTATTTTTGCAACGCAATCTAGGACGAACGTGGAGACACAAACATTGGTTATCGCGCTTCCGACATCGCGCTCGTTCGTCGTCCCCCGGGCTAGATACGAATTAGGCACCCCCGTTTTCTCCCTCTCTTTCACTCTTGTAAAGCAGTGCACTTATTCTGACTTTGTCCCCCGGCCCTTAACGAGCAAACGAGAGGATTTTCCTCGGGAAAGCTCCACGCGCCGCGCATGCGGCTCAAGGGTCGCAATTAACGCAAACGTGTGTATTCGTACACATGCAGTATTTACATAGGTATAGATAGACACTTTCCCAGCATGCGTGCAGCGTGTGTGACCCACATGCATGTTCAGCGAACGCAAGGTCTCTAGTTAGAAATCCAACGATGCTCTCTCGAAGGAGCGAAAAAGTTACAAAAGCGGCAATGTTGCCGCGCATCGAGGTCGTTTCAACGAACTAGTATTACGTAGGTCAATTCCCTTCGAAGGCTCAAGGGTGGTACGGCGGTGGGAGTGGGAAATTTTCGAATTCTTAGAAGCGTGGAAATGGCATTAGCAATGTTACGGAGTTTATTGACTAGATGACGTTGCTCAATTTGAAACGTTGTGCGAGTTAGTCCCGCTTTGTTGTTCCCGCACCCAACTATCTTTTGGGTTAGAATAACACCCCTGTGTGCAGAATTTTCTTCTTGCTTATACCGCTGCATGTTAATATTCTACTGCCTTGTCATATCGTATCCAAAGATCAACACAGCTATGATTTGGTCTGCATTATAAAATGTTTTCTTTATTGATTTTTTTCGTTTATGCGGTTTGAAGCAGAAATATTATATTATATGTATGTGCAATACAATGTTGGCTCACAAATCGGTATACATCTTTGCGTAACGTCTTTTGGTACTCAACAAGCATAAAGCTTATTATGCCTCTCCATCCATAACAGTCGGCGAACAGCTGACTATTATTTCTCGAGTGGGAGGTGGTTCTCGAGCCTAAACGATTTTATATGTGCGATTGTCTGCTTACTCGATCGTAAAAAAATACTGCTCATTAGAATATTCATTGTCGGTCGTTAGCGTCAAGAGACGGTAATTTTCCGTCTTTCGTTTATACAGTAAACGATATTTATATTAAGGATAAGCTGCTTTCACTCTATGTAAGGAATGTCAACGTCTCAATATTGTTAGCGGCGACGCATAGCCAGTTTCTCTCGGCGAAAATCCTGTTATTGACCCGGATTTCACCTTAGCGCAGATTTGCAATTTCCTCAAACTTTTCGGCGTGAATTTATGTTTGTCGTTATTATTATATAGACTTCGCGTGTATCGCTTTTGAAGGCGGTGTCGGAGTGACAAACGCGAGTTTATTTGTCAACCCGAATGCATTTCCTCGGCTGCTTGAAAATTGCGATCTCGCCACCGCCATCGACACGTCGGCGCTCCTTTATTTCTTCCATTTCCCAGAGTGGGAAACGAGGGAGTAACTGACGTATCTATGATTGGGTTATGGAAATTCGAAACGTGTGCGGCTCTATATTCCGCAGATAAATCGCACGGTGCCTGACCCTCCCGAGCCCTGCAGCCTCCTGTTTCACTCCACGTAGAATAATTAATCCGTCCCGCTTTTGTGTCACGTTTTATATTAAAATTTATCTTTTTTTTCTTTTCAGGTAAGCGTTGTTATGGCTCGTTTTTTTACTCTACGCAACCTCGCAGAAAAATCTTCGGTATGTACGTATATATAATACAACAATATAACCGAGCGCGATGAGGTTTTTATCACAGCGCGGAAACTTATTAGGCGCTCGTTACATATTTCGAACAATAAATAAGAAGTGAAGTTTTCTAGTCTGTAAACTTCCTTATAACTGGCGTCGCTAGAGATGAAAATATCCCAAACGAGGTGCCAGTTTTTTGTAGACGTTTTATTATTGCCTTTTATCGGGAAAGTTCTCCGAGTTCAAATATTCAAATTCGATAGTGTCTTAACAGCTTAACGACCGGTATTTATTTGCCGAACTTTGCTTGGTGGCCGGGCGATTTCTCACGGAAAAATCGCAAACAATTATCTTTTTCAGTAAATTCCCTATAACTTGTAAACCAATTAAGATATTGTATTCAAATTTAATATGTAGCTTCCTTATGATTTTTCGCATAAATACCTGCCAAGTACGTCATTTAACCAGTGTTTCTAAACCTTTGGGTCTAATTTGTTTGAAATAATAGTTTCGAAAACAAATTTATATCATTGGCAAACATCTTACAAATACAAAGTAAGTGAGACTCTTCAATAGATTAGTATTAATTACCTGATTTTTTATCACTTTTTAAATTTAGAAATAAAAATTTTGATTTGTTATTTCTGGGCCACCAGGTCTAACCATTTGTATGCCCATACTCACGAAATGAATTTACGGTACACTTCACTAAAAATATTTTGCTTATTGCACTTTATTAAATTAAAAGTAACATGTATGCTTTCAATATATTTAATATTCATCATTTCTATCATTTCCATAATAATAATTTGGTACTATATAGGTGATATAAACAAAAAACCAAACATTAATTCTCAGAACAGCTTCTTTCTAATTATATTGTATGCCCCGCAATTTCTTTGAGCGAAGGCCTACGCCCATTTCTAAAAGATTCATTGTTGACAATTTACTACCTGCACTTGCGATAGATACATTGGCTCTAATCTTAGGAAAGATATTTTCTACTTAATTTTGTATTGGTTATTTACATGAAACACAAGTTAGATCAGCCCATAATATTCGCATACACTACAAGGAGTTTAGCAATTCACCAAAATATTATGATAATATTTTATTTAAGAAATTATTATTAAAAAAAATAGTTTACGATTTTATCTATTGTTATTGTTAATTTATTATTCTTAATCTTATAACACATCTAAGCACTATATTTTTTACCAGCTTAACGCCCGGTGTTTTTTTGCCGAACTTACTTTGGTGGCCGGGAGATTTCGCGGAATAATAGCAAAAAATTACCTTCTTTAGTAAATTCCCTATAACTTGTAAACCAAATAATATATTTTATCGAAATTTAATTTGTAGCTTCCTTATGATTTTTTGCATAAATTTATTGTAATTACGTAATTTAACCAGTGTTTTTAAATTTGTGCGCTGCATAATTAAGTGATATAACAAAAAAAAACTTGTTTACAAATATAATATTAAATATTTACTATAAATTACAATCAATGTTATATTCTCAAAGGTTAAATCGCCACTACCTGGCCCGTTTTATCAGCTTACCTTGTGAATACCTTTTAAGAATTCATCTATTAGGGTATTTGACACTTTTTTTATTGTGGAATTCCCAAATTCGGGAATTCCACACAGATAAAAAAATGCATTTTATAATCGAAGTAATGCAATATATTTAGTCTCCTCTAAACTATCGGTCGAAACGTATCGCGAAAATTGCTCTTCTCTCTGTGATCCTTTGTGATTGTGATTTTGATTTAAAAATTTTATTTTCAATCCCGGCAAAATGGACGAAAGAAATTAAGCCTTTTTCGAAAATTTTGAAGACGCGTTGTTTAACGCCCCCAGTGATTGTGAACATAGTGAATTGTGCGAAAGCAATTCTAATTCAAGTGTACGTGAACATAGACCGCGTGTGACAAATTTGCACTCATCCAGTTCATTTTCTTCATAATGACAAATGTTTTTACGACGCCAAAAAATTTAGTGAGTGCAAATTATTATATATTATAAATGGATATTTTTTATAAATCGTTTATACAAAAAATTTTAGAAGCATTTAAACATACATGTTATTAATTTAATTATCACATTTTTAAGCTAATGTGGTGTTCAAAAAAAATCGTGCACTAATCAACGTTGTCAAATTTCAAAAATTTCCTTAATGATTATTTAACTATTTTTGTAAATACGCAATTCACTGTTTTTTATTATTATTAATTAACTTTTACTATAAATTATCACTTATTAATATCAGCAACAATAAATAAAAATATAATATTCCATAATGCAAAAAATATGGTCACTGTAAGTGGGAGCGGCTTGGAGAACCGTTACCAAACAACACACTAGCCCAAAAATATTAGAATATAACAAACTAAAATAAGCGACGACTCGTTGCATTGCGACGCAGTGGGATAAAACGACTCTTTTTACGAAAAATTAAAGTAAAATATAATTTATTTTATATTTTATATTAGGTAGAAATAATATACTACCATCTCGCATTATAATATAAGGGTAAACTGTATTGTATCATAGTGTATTTTTAATAAAAGAAGACGCGTGACGCAGGACGCATGGGCGAGTCCTCGGCCGCTGCAAAAGGTTCTCTCAGGACTCGTGGGTGAGTCCTCGGTCGTTAAGCTGTTAAAAGCAATTAGACACTGTCGCAATATCGCAAATTATGGTTAACTTTGTGCTCATAGTAAATATTTTTGCTACAAAGATAAAAACAACTTTATACACCCTAATTTAAGCTACAGCGTTAATTATTTAGATCACATTTTTTATTTACTCATTTTTAGAAGTTTTCGGCAAAATGAATTGCTCGTTAATATTTAGTATACAAAAATACTTAATTTTTTTCATTTTCTAATTTTCGGTATGTTTTTACAAAATTATATTTTTGTTGATGTACTGCTTTTACTACTAATATTGCTGTTAATCCTGCTCTTTGACGGCAATTGTTGGCACGTATTCGACTGTTTCGCATGATGCGCTACTTCATTACTTCAATATAAAAAAATATAGTAACACTTCTAAGTTCTCTAAATTTGTCTAAAATATAGAAAGGCGTAATGATAAGTATATCGAACGCATAGAGCAAATTGTTGGTGTGTATTCCCAAAGTTATCTCTTTTTCACTTATGAATGATGACGAAATGGATAGCCTTCAAAGTGACTCTATTGAAAGAAACGGAGTAAAATCAATAAAATTCAAATATGTATTACCAACATAAGCTGTTAGGGTTGATGAAATTTTACAATTAAATTACAGCCTGTTTATTTATAAGAGTCTCTAGACAATAACATTGTTCAACGTGTAATCATCGCGTGCTTTTAATTTCCGCCTTGTGATTTGTTGTTATCGATGCACCCCTATCGCCCCTTTCAATTTAATTTTACCTTGTATTTATCTGGTCAGTATTTAAATCCACTTTTGGGCGGTATTTAATATTAGATGGTCAGTATTTATATTACTTGGTCGTTATACACCGACCAGTATTAAAGCTGTCAGTATAAATAATGAATGGTCAATATTTATAAAGAATAGCCAGTATTTATAATACATATATGATCTGTATTTTAACCTTAAAGATAGATGGTCATTATAATAGTACAATGTCATTATCAATGTGTTGTTTGGCTCTAAACTGTCATTTGACTGGCGGAATATGTGTATAAAAGTGACCGGATTTCACACGGCGAAACTCTGAATATAGGTTTGTTTGATTGTCAAATCTATTTTACTTTTAAATCCAACTTCTTAATATTTTTATCTATTTTCAAGACTCACTAAGACATCAGTGTAAACTACTAATATTAAATTGTAAAATATTTTTAAATTAAAATCTGTAATATATACAGACATTATTTTTTATGTACATATATTTACATATTCTTAAATATACATACATATATATATGTATGTATGTGTATATTGATTATCCACGATTATAACTTTTTGCTGTGCGCAATTTTTGTTTGCGCAATAATCACCGAAACGTGTAAAAAAGTTACGTTCACTTCAACAGTGCGAAACGTTTATTTTCTGTTCAAATCCAAACCTAACCCAATGAAAGTTCTAAAACTAATTATTGTTTTTGATTAATTATTTTTTGAATTAATAATTATTTAATTGTAATGACCACATATTTATAATCACAACTATTGCCCAAATTTAAAAGAAATACTAACCAAAAATCTATTTATACTGACCCATACTATATTTGCGTTAACACAGTCAGTTCGACAGCTATCCATTTCATCATTATTCATAATTGAGAAAGAGGTGGCAAGCTTGGGTTTACGCCCCCCCCCCTACTATTAGCTCTAAAGCACACGATACGGATATACGTTCGATATACTTATCATTACTCCTATTTATATTTTGAACAAATTTAAAGAAATTAAAATCATTACTATATTTATCAACCAATCGGAGACCCAGGTAAAACCCAGACTTGCCATCTTTCTTAATTATGAATAATGATTAAATGGATAGCTCTAGGACTGACGTGTGTTAACGCAAATAGAGTAGTCATTATTTATACTGAACAAATATTGACATAAAAATGTTTTCTGCGAACAACGATAATAAGTTTATCCTAGATTTACTGTGGGGTTTGAATCCAAAAAGTATGGCAATTTCCACAAATAAATGGACGGAAAATCTTTTTTTTAACATTTAACTATAGTGAGACAATGCCATGGTAATTGTTATGGTTATACAGTGTAACCTCGGGCTACGAACGAATCACTTTTACGAATAATTTGGTTTACGAACAAAAATCCCAAATCTTGGTTTAATTGATTAGCTGAAGAAATACAAATGAGGGAATCTATTGTTTATTTATACCATTCTTAGTAGAATAATAATGTGATGAGAAGTTAACTACTTGTTATGTGATGGGTTATAAAAATAAGCCTTGGATAACCAAGTAAATTTTCATCGAATAGATCTATGAATATCTCCAAGAAAAACAATAGCCAATAAAAGTATTGTAATGGTTAATGCCCCTGCTCATTCTTAATGATAATGCCATGTCTTGTTTCCACAAAATTAGGAAATGCAGAAAAAATTATCTATTTAATCGATAACTTGATAAATATAATTGAACCATAACAAAATATTTTTTTACATCCATAGATTTTAATTTTGCTGAATTCGGAGCAAATTTAATCCACGTGTGGACAGTTAAACCACTAGATATATTTTTTCATATAGCAATTAAAAAAAGGATTTTTTTTAACAAAAGTTTTATTTTGTCGATTTTAAAAATTCATAGCTACTTTTAGCATATATCCAATATAATATATGTATCACTGTATATCGTAATCAATTATAAATAATTGTAATATTGTGGCAAAACATTTATTAACTTTAGTTCTAACTTTTAACCTAGATATTTTATTTTAATGAATAGTAAAAGTGTCCGTTGATTGAAGATTGTTTCCTCGGCCCGCGAAACTAAAAATTGAAAAGTGAAAGTAAGTTTGATTGCCAACCAGTCTTCCAATTTACATGCTAATAAATTTATTTTAGACTTTTATGACGCTCAGGTTTATCTTCGGCTAAAAAACCCTTATTTACCGACGTAATAACTTTTCCTCGGCGTTCTCTCGCGCTTTTATATATTTTCTATCAAGTGCGGAGATATCGTTTCTACTTTCGCTCGCAATTCATCTCTCCGGATTTACATAAATCTGTTACGTAGGAAGAGTGTTTTTGACGAGTTTAATCGTTTTCAATTTACGTACGCAAGACGTCTTGTTTCGAATGCGTCTGTGAGAGAGAGCGCCGATACCACCTCGCCAGCCTCCCTGCGGCCGACCATTCGACAGATTGATGGTTTGTTTACGCAGCTCCGTCTGCCCCGAGAGTGTGGGTCTTCCCAATCGCGATCGATGAACCCTCGCCGGGATTAATTCCATCGGAAACGTATAATAACGCTTAATTTCGTCGTCGAAAAGTACACATGTATACGCGTACCCTTCGTACATATACACACCTCTCCTGCACGCGCGAGATGTTAAACAGTCTTGAATTTATGGAGCGAATATTGATCTCTTTTTCTCGTTGTTGCGCGCGGGGCTCGCCACTCGCTCTCACCCTCGAATTCGTCAGAGGATATTATCAATTTTCATTTCCTTCTGTGGGGATCTTCGCCTAATCCTGCTTTCGTTCCCGAACAAAGTGAATTTCGTTCGTGTTTTGCGTTTTTCATCAAACGCCATTTCCTCGGAATCCCTCCTCCGAACTTCTGCCGCCTCCTCCTCGTCTCAGATTAGTCTTCGTAGATTTAAAGCGTCGATTTTTTTCAACCGATGACGCTTTACTGCGTGAGCACGTTTTGAATCACTGCATCCATTCGACAAGATCGATTTGTATGTACGCGTGCCCTCGTTATTCTGTAGGGTCGCGTATTAGGTAAATTTCGGTAGATACTACTAAGTAAGCGCTTATTCGAAAACCTTTTTGTAAAAAGCTGTCTTGATTGATTGTTGTTAGCGCACGTTTTCAAATAAATAAGGACCAATAATGCCTTAAGCTGGCATTGTTGCCTTCTCTTTTGTTTCTAGTAGTCCAGATTTAGCATCTCTCGATTGTTATTTGAAGGGCTATAACAATAACAAATAAACAACGTATATAATATACTCGGCGAATTTTGAGCTAATAAAATTAGATAGTAAATTATATTCTGAAAATATATAAAGCCTCGTTTTTCAGTATATCAATTCAAAAACAGTTGTCTAAAAATTGTGATGGTTAACTGTTTTTATTTTCATATACATACACTTTTATTCTCGGTCATTGCTTATTGATACATTAACCAGTTGTGTTAACATCAATTACTTGAATGCTTTTATTTATATAGACAATATTTGTTGATTGGCGATTACAAGTTTTGATTTTTTGAGGTGTCGTCAATCAAACATACGCTAAATATATGCGGTCTTTAACCGGTCGTTGGAGTACAAGTGAGTCTACTCGTATATACTAGTAATAAAAATAGCAACCACTTTCGAAAGGCTTCCTCTCTCTATTGATCCGCCCCCAGGACCAATTTCTCCCTCCTCCCCAATCATTGAGCTGTTGAGGCCATTCTGGACCCCATTCCTCTTCCGTTTCACCGGAGCGTCATATTTTACGCACGTCAGCTGTGCCGAATGTTTGTCGCGTTATCTCTAATTCCTGCTACATATCTGTCTATGTATATACATACATTTTTCATAGCAATCATAACGACATCGCCATATGCGCTTTGTTTCATGATATTTTTAAAACGATTAAAGCTCAACAGCTATTAATTAGCATTAACCTCTCCCAGAACTGTGATAGGAGCGGCATTGTTGTCTTTCGGGGGCACAGCTGGCTCCGGGGGCCCCCAGAGGAACCGTGCTCGGCGGACCGTGTTACCCCGTGCCGTTTTTCTCCGTCGTTCGTTTCAGGCCCTTTGTCCGCGAGAGGGTAAACTATTAGTACGTCCGTGTCCAGCCCTATCCGACCCACTGAAAATAATGTAAAACTCGACTTGCACCCACCTCCACTCCCCCCAGTGGGTATTGATTTTGGTGGCGGGCGTCTTCGAATATTGGTTACGCAGTCTATATTTAGTATTTTTTTCGGTTGCGGTTGATTTTATGGCGCTTTTTTACCGCTCGTCCAGCGTGGATACGCACTATTACTGGCGAGACGAGATTTTTTTTCTTGATATATATTAACATCGCTTTTATTTGTGGAATGATTATTTGCACACTCAATTGGGTTCAGAGAAATTTGATTGAATTACTATCTAAATGGTTTCAGATATTAAAATATATGAACTAATTAGGTATAGAAAGTACGGGAAACTACTACACCTAATTAATTTAATAAGAAAACTTGTTTTTTACATTTATTTAATTAATAATATTTTTTATTGAGCTCAATTTTCTACAAATACCTTTAAATTATAAAATTCATCAAAGCATCTTGCTACTTCTACAAAGACGAGTTTAGAGGCAATAAATATTTTCGAATTTTTCATTTCTTACCATGTTGGAACCCGTCGAGTTGGCGAGAGTCTGTGAGTTGTATGAGTTGTTTGAGTGAGTATGTGGTGATGTGACCAAGTGTCTTTCGCGCTTGCAATTGCTGGTAGAGAAGGTAAGTGTTGCACTAATAGCATTCATGTTTAGCTAAATCCTTTGGTAAAAGCGTAACTTCCAGGTGGCCATTTGTGGGCGACCATCCGATAACAACAATAATGCTACTCGATGCAAAACCAGGATTATTTAATTAAAGCGTGTCGTTCGAAGCTCAAGAATGAATGGTTGAAGTGATTTTGTTTTGTAATAATTGAGGAAATTTTTGGGTGTTCTACACAACAATTTTTATTTTGTTTGGAATCGACCACGGTAATAATTACTGCTTACGCAAAATTTAGTTCGATTTATATTTCTTAATATATTTATTGAATATATGCATTAGAGAATTCGCAAATACTAAATAAATTTTGCTAGAAAATCAGTGGAGTATTGTCGATTGATAAAAATATGAATTTACGATAATGCTTACAGAATACGTACAAATTATATCCAACCTTCAGGCACGTGCGACATGTATCGCATACAGATTATAAATTTATATTTTCGCATAATTATATGCATCATTGCCACTGAAAAACAAGAAAATGCATTTGGTGAATGTGTGAAGACGGGTTGGAAATTAGACACAAGTATGACTGTATTACTTGTTCGCGTAGTACTGTCGCTCTGCCTTGGTATTACTAGCGTAGCTTCAGAATTTCCAACTGTATCAGTCTCACACATCAAAAATATAACTTAGCAATAAGATATAAAAAAAACATAATTCATCCTTATTAAAATAGGTATATAATAATTAGTTTTCTAAACTGTATGAGCCTGCAGGTCTAAAAGGAACATGTTGACAACCCTAAACTAGATCAAACATTTATAAAGACTATAGTATTTAACATTTGTAGGTTAGACTAGAGTTTCTAAATATTCTTTATTTTCAACTATTCGTATATCGAATAGTAAAAAATAAAAAACAATAAAAAGTTTAAGGACTATTTATTTTTATTTAAAAAAAAAGTGTTTTGAATTTTTAACCAGTACGAGGTTTAATTTTAATTATACCTGCTGCAGAAAAGATTACACTCTGTATGCTGAAAAAACTATTACCATAAAAAATTACGTTTGTATTGCTTCAAAAGAGAGCAAAAAATTAATATCAGCCATTGAGATAGTTCACAGCTGCACAATATTAACTAGGAAATATTAGTTATTTCTGGAATTTAGGCAATTACAAATTTTTTTTTCTTAATTGTTTTGTTTGTTGACTATTAATTGTTATGGCTATTTTATTATTATGTAATATTAAACCATTATCGGCGATTCTAAATTTATATTGACGCTGCTTTAGTATCTATTCGCTTGTCCACTTTGTGTAAGTTTTTAGCACTAACAGTTATATTTTCCACCAATTGAATATGTTGTAAAAATGAAGAAAGCTAAGGATGATTGCTGATAACCAGATAAGGAAGTAAGCGTAGCATAAAAACGAAGTTTTCTTTTAAATTTAAGCCATGTATTACACTCTCAGATAAGGAAACTAACGTAAAGATGTATACTATTTGATATTTCTATCAACGTCTTAATCCAACCAAAGTGGACTTACTGATGGTATCCTGACTGCTTAACAATTTAATTTTAACTAGTTTCTTACGCAATTAAATATATACATTCATTTTATACGTCTTCCAGGATTCTAATCTTCTATATATAATTGAGAGTTTAATTATAAATATAATCCTGTTATTTTTGAAGCGAATAAACATTTTAAAAGATATATGTAAATTATGTTATATACTCTGATTTATAATATATGTAATATGATTAAGACGCAATTATTTTGCTGCGATTTGTTAATCTCAGGAATCGATTTATATGAACGTTTGTTTATTGTGATTTAATCAGTGTAAACAGGAGATTGATTATTGTATCATCCGGGTTAACGAAGCCATGAATTTAACAATCAACCACTGTTGCTTGTGTAATCCATTAAAAATCGTCACATGTAAAGTGTATATATAAAGGAAGGAAAATAAAGAGATAGACACTTGCACACGGAGAGAAAGAGAGAGAGAGAGAGAGAGAGTGAAGTCAGAGACAATACAACGTCTATTCATTTACAAGTCTTTCATCCAATTAATTTCTCCTACCGGTCCTTCACAATTATGTCGTGAAATTATCAGAAATGTGTCATACAGTCGATGAAAATAAAATTTTGATATTGAACATTTTTTCATTTGAATTATTAGTTTGAAAAAAACCAGTTAACCTTTTAAATACATAGTCTAATGGCAATAAAACGAGGCTGTAAAAAAACTTCGATTATGGCTATCTTTATTTTTTGTTAAATACTAGAGTTACTTCGTTACGAATAATAATTTAATTGCGCGTTTTGGCAACATCATTTGCGTCAATTCACTCGCGCAAATTTACTTTGCGTTTTTTTTATATTACTTGCACGTAAATTTCTCGCCGCTGCGACAGTGTTGATTTTTTACGACTACGTTTTTAATACCAATATTTATTGAGGCCGTTGACTCGTCTCTTTATAAATAAACATGTTTATAACAAAAACGAACAGTTGTGTTTGCCGTTCGAGACAAAGCGTACGCTTCGATCTGTGTCGTGTCAGACCTTGATCGAGATTATTCGTTTTATGCTAACTAGACGCGTCCAAGGTGGACCACAATTCAATCTCTCGCGGCTGCATGCGAACGAATAATTTCATTACGTACCCTATCTGCGTGCACTCTGTGCAAAAATCCCAACGGACGATTATATTACATGCATATATTTTAGATTCGATTTTTTACCCTGCCGTCGCTCGTCGTTTCGAGGCTGCAAATTAACATGCAAATCGTCGACTTGTATGTAGGTACAGTACGCTTATATATTGCGGAGCCATCCAGCAGCCGCGGAAGTTCGTTCGCCTTAATTAATTAAAGGGGGATAAAATACTCTGTAATCCCGTGTTTCGACGATTCGACTCTGTATTGCGCCGGTTCGTATAATTAACGACGCGTCTGTCGGTTTAGCCGAGGAGAGTTAATGTAAATTGCGGAGCGTTTTTCCACGGCGACGGCCACGAAGGAGTCGCCGTGCGGAGTTAAATTAGCGAAGCTCGGAAAATAATCGGACCGATTCGATTATTTTCCTGCTGCCTGTCGTTAAGTACAGATTTTGCAGGTAGAAGTCGTCAATGCGAATTCTGCTCAGGTTGAATTAATAATGAGCCCAACTTAACAAAAGGCAAAATGCGTGAGATGATTCATATCATCGGACTTTTCGAAAATTTTAATTCTTTCGAGACGCAATAAGATAATCTTACAAATCCGCGGAAGATTATGAAATAAAAATAGGTTAAATGCCTATCTAAATCATTTTTATATATTAAATCCTCATCTTAAAAGTGTTTAATAGCTTACTTAATACAATAGATTAATGTTGCTTTCTTATTCTTAAGAAAAGTTAATCTAAAGCTAATATTGGTGGTTAATTTCATTATTACACACATAGAACAGATGTGAGAAAATGTTTATGCTCTACAATGAAATGAAATTCGGCCTAATCACCATGGCCCAATAACCTTGGAAAGTTGTGAAAAGTGGAAGAGGTATTATAAATAAATTCTGTTCTCAAATATAAAAAATGTATTCTAAAAACTCAATGTGCTACAATTTTCTATTCAACTTTAAAGTTTTATTTGAATATCCAAAAATAACATATTTATTTTTGCGACCCATCAAATGAAACCCGTGAAGCGGAAGAGGCTGTCGACCTATTTCTTGGAGATCCTAGAATGATATTTCCAGATTAAAGGGTTCGGAAGACCGCGGCTGGTTGAAAATATGTTTTGAGCTGACGTGCTCGTTCCGAGTATACTGAATGTGATTATTAAAAAAATATATATGTTTAGCCAACCATAAAATTATCGCACATGCTCTCTAATTATGTCAAAGGTAGTGTATACACGAAGGGAGCTGGAGAGCTCTTTGTTTCGCGTGACCGGGTCATCTTGTTTGCATGCCCCACCGCTCCGTTTATTTATTGCAATGGCTTTTCGCAATTTGAGGACGGAATTGCCGCAGCGATAAAACGGTGGTGTATGTATAGCTTTCAATTCAAAATACAAATGAAAAGTTCCTTAATTCGAACAGTTCAGTTTGTTGGTAGTTGTGAGGCAAAATAATAAAATTTAATTTCAATTATCGCGTTCTATTCAATCCAAAAGTCGTAACTAACTTAACGTGATTATATAGTACTATTTTGAAATATGCCATATCTAAATAAATTGTAATTGTTAGTTTTACTTTAATTTTTACGTCAGTGATTGATTATAAATGGGCAGAAATTCTGCGGTTAAGCGGGAAAATCACATCCGGTCTTATGCCGCTGGCTTCCGTGTAAGCCTATTTGTTGAAATATAAAAGTTTCAAAATAATTTTAAGTGTTTCGCTGGTCCTTCGATCGTCGATAGAACGGCCTTCTCACAAAGCAATACGTAAACTCGACCGTGTTTTTAGCGAAACAGGCCCATAATAATAGTAATACATTTTAGAAACATTTATATATGGTTAAAATGTGCTGTTTTTATACACAGAAACTTTTTTGCTTATGTTTTTATTTATATCTATATTATATTGTAAGTTATGACCCTTTAGCTTAGGACACTCGGTATAGTGAAACATCTGAATGAACGCTCTAGACTCCATAACATCGCGATATTCGATGCTCGAGCGTCTTAACGAGCCATCGGAGTGTATATACGGAGTAATGGAATAATAATTGGACTGACGTTGTGAAATTATCTCAGCATTCGCTCTGGGCAATTAGGAAAACGAGGAAAATATGGTTGAGGGATAATCCGACAGTAGAGGCGGTTTCCTAATACGGTACAGTTATTATTGTGTTTCAAATTTTACGATAATTGACGACGGCGATTAAATGCGGGACTGGACCGATCTCTCAATAGGCGCAAAATCATCTATCAAACCCATTCCTATTTTGCTTTTATGATTCGCGCTGTCTCTTTCGTTTCCATGCCATTACATACAGAACCATCGACAGCTCAAATGTTGAAAATGTCAATTTGCTTCGTTTCCATTTTCTTTGTCGGTATGTCTGGCTGTCCTGGCGCGGATTTATCTCTTGCGCGCCATTAGGCAATCGCTATAGAGGTGCCAGGTAAACAATACACCCGCTTGCCCTTTTATATAATACATCTGTATACGCGTACATTTGCGTATCTTGTCGGTGGAATCCTGATTTAGCCACGCGTTCTTCTGTTCTGCTCTCTCTCTTTCTCTCTTGGAAAACCTATGCCTTTTCCGTCAACTTTTCTCTTGATAAGCGACGCCCTGTCGTTACTGTTTGGATCGATAGACGTCAACGTTTTTATTGCGAGCTCCGTACTTTCTTAGGGATCTGTCGAAAGAAAACATTCGTTGTTTTCTGCGTTTTAATAAGCACCCCAGCGTTCGTGATGTTATGGCGGCTTATAAATACGCATTTTGCGTTCGTTTTATATATAAACAATGCCGTGCTTTTTGACTGTCTTCCAAATCATGCCCTGCAGACTGAAAAGTATGCAATTTATAAATACAATCGAATCATGTGTAATTAAAAAAATATTTAAATACATTAAACTTGTAACTAATTCCATTTAATACTATGGGACTAATACTTATTTATTTAATAATTTCAAATTATGGCCGTCACGACCTTAGTGGTTACCCCAATGCGCCAAGATAATCTACATGCATATAAAAATAATAAACAAATACTAAGTTTTAACATGTGGGCGACACGTCCTTCATCAACTGTATCAGACCATCTTTGCTGTTGCTTGTTAAGAAGCTGGATTGTACTAGCCAAGGGAGAATTGTGATACAGGCTAAAATAAGGGACGCGATCGTGATTTACGCGGAGATCACACGAAGTTTGATCGTATTATTCCAATTGATATTATTCTCAGAGTCGTTAATGTTTTCATTTAACAACATAATCATTAACACGTAAACTGACGAGCAGAATTTAAAAAATATTAATTAAAAAATATATAATTATATTTAATTAAAGATTAAAATATGTGACCGATAGCCAGGGCCGCCGAGAGCGAACCCGTGCCCTGAGAAAATAAAGATTCTGTGCCTCATGTTATAAATGTCATTTTATATATTTTTTAACATCGTAATATAATTTCTTGAATAAATATGTAATAATAGGTACGAGTTAACCCTTTCTATGCTACAAATAAATATAAAAATTAGCCACCGTTTCGACATATTTTCTGAAATCATATTTTATGCGAAATATTTTAATTAGGAATTAAAAATATTAAAAATATCTACTCATAAAGTTACACCTAAACTAAAACCTGTAGATATCCTGTAGCTCCCCAAAAATCATTGGTTGTCCCTTTTTTTAGAAACATAACGACCGAAATCTTAATCGCATAAATCCATTTTCGAATGTTTTTTTAAAAAAAACTTCGGTTTGCTTTGAAAGCAAGAAAACTAGATCCATTTAAAACATTATTATAATAAAAATGTTACATAATAACCTAATGTGTGTAATTCAACTTCAGTTAAAAGATCAACTGTGTTGCTAAGTAGTCATGTAGACGCCTACTCTAAATGAAATTTCCGACATCGCAGTACAAAAAAAGTTTCGTCCTTGTCTCCTGCTTTTAACCGATATACGTCGCAAAACGATTATTCTCGTCCCCGCATACAAAGTATTGATTAATATTTTGGTATGAAATGACCTTAAAAATATACAGACATAAATTTCAGACAGTCCATTAATTTCTGGGATTATCTTGAGCAAATAAAGAAATCCACACACAATCAATAGTCTCGTTAATGTCAGTGTAAACGTATTACATGCGAAGAGACGAACGCTGCGACACATCGCATGTACACACACACATACTGCGCTTATGTGTTTTAGGCCAGCGCAATTTATGTTCAATCAGATATATACGAGGGCTTTGAATTAATTCACCGCCGCTGCTACGGCAGGCAGGACCGCCGGGAAAATTTATTCGTAACGCAAATAGCTCGGTCCAACTTGCATATACGCGCGCGGAATTGCGATTTTTGAGTGCGCACCGAAATGCGAACCATTATGCAAAACCGCTAGCATTGCACACATGCAGGCTGTGGTAGTAGCGTTCTATAATCCGGTCCGACGGGATAACAGCTGACGCGATAAGGGGTCCAGATTGACGATCGAACCAGGATCAGCTCGATGCTCACTTAAATTGGGGCGACTCGTAATACCGGTATTTCTCGTAGACAGTATTTCAGTGGGTTCACTCATGACTAAAGATAAAACATAATCTGACAACATTTACGTTTATACCACATGGCTTGTAATGATTATTACTTTGATGGGGTTCCACAGTTCACACCCATATCATAGTTCGGATTCTTCAATGTTCTTAGGGCAACGTCTGAAGTGACTATCCCCCTACAGTCGAACGGTCGATGCCATCTGGTCTCATGGGCAATACTTTTACAACCGTTCGTACCACATGGCCTATTCTCTAGCGCACCTTGAATATATGTCTAAAGTTAATATAAAATCCCTTATCGTACTTCACGTCATCTTGCAATGCATATCCTGACAAAACTGGTTTCTTCCTTTTTCACAGCATTGTGAATGCACTGCGAGATTTTTGTCGATAATTTCCAGTCGACTCGGAGCGACATTCATGCAACACACAATGGTTATCTGCTTCCATGCGCCATTAATACGTGTCACTGTATCTTGTCAGGCTGTACATCAGTGCAGTTTTATTGGGAGAAATAGAGCAGTCGTCTCCCGTATTACTTTCAATGCCGTTTTCGTGTCAGAGCTAAAATAAGCTGTGCGTGTAATTTTTCAACGCGTTGCCTTGTCCGCAAACTGTCGTTATATTTACCGCATCGTAGATGTTTTGTTTCAAAACAAAACAAAACTTATTGCGATATTTCGCAGAATAAAACACTTTCGGCCATTTCCAAATGTCAGCATTGCATGTTGGTTGTTCACTCGGTGACAATTACGAAATGATTTTGAGACGGTACCTGGAATTTTGATCTAGATTCGAATCGCACACGCTACAGCTTAATCATTCCAAGAAGTCGAAGCAAACTAAACACACAAGATTTGATCACGGTAGAGCGTTTCTTTGACTATGTTACTAATTACGCCGACAGACTGACTGACTGTATAGAATATCTTACGAGATCAGCATAAATGGAATCCATTTGACTTTGGTAGCTCTTCATTACTGATATTTTTTTATACTATAATAAAATGTAGTCAATCTTCTGTAGTACATGTAGAACATAGAATAAGTTGAAATACTTACGTACGTATAAATCGACTACTAATATCTGAAAAACCAGGTTCAAATCCCATATGGGACGCTGTTAAGTATGGGAGATCGAAATTAGTGATTATTATGTAGTTCCATTTCCAATCGATCATCAAAGATTAGGTTTTCCTAGATTTTTGAATCTCACAAATGAAGTATTTTAAAAAATCGAGTTAGGTCCTACATACATATATGTATTGATTTTAAGCTGTAATAATGTTTTTATCATTTATAAAATATAATTTGATTTACAAGCTTCGATAGCGGTCTGGTTGTTGTTGAAGGTGTTGTAACTATATTTTACAAACATTCGATATGTTTAACTATTCGACTATTGAATGGTTAACGATAAAGTATTCAAATATATTCATCAAGGTGTAAAGAATCTAAAAATACGGTTTTTTAATAATGAATACAAGTTAATACAAACCATAAAATGTACATAGACTATTTATTCTAATTTAAAAGATAAGTTTTTTAATTTTAAGTATACATGCAGTCGAAAAAACTCGAAATTTGTGTCTATTCATCGCCGCTCTTGCTCAGTGTTGCTAGCGTAGCTCCAGTGCTACTAACTGTATTGGTCTCCCCGCAATACCATTATAAATTACCCGTGTTTTGTTCAAGTCCGATTAGAAGCTCTCTAACTCCTTATGCGAAATGCGAAACATATCTGTTTTTGTTTTAGAGATTATAGCTAGTCCTGTTTTATTATTAGTTGTCGTCATCACCACGCAACGCGTTGCAGATTGCGCTTTATCGCCAACATCCTCGGCCAGTTGCTATGATGATAGCCTGGTTTGGTCGTCGACCTCGCCGACCATCTCCGTCGCGCGTTTGTTGACACGATCGTGCGTATATACGTGGTGTGATTATATTAATAAATTCGATCGATTAGCTATGTGCGGTTTTCCTCCGATTGTTTTTGAATTGCTAATTCCATCCCCGCAGCAGCGTAGCAGAAGACGGAAACTAATCTGAAACGCTCGCTTTTCTTTCATGCAATTCAATACATTTTGCATAAACATGATAATAATCGATAAAAGCGTACGCAGCGTGTGTTTATTTAGTTTTGTCACGAAACTTTCAAAGCGTCGATCTAAAGTGTCGATTGAAACGTGGAAAATTCAGTTTAAAATTTCACTGCACGTTGTTATGGAACTTTAAATTGAAAAACGCGAGCAATGTGATTAAAAGCGAGCGTGATAGCTGTCTAGTTTTTATAAGTTGCGTATTCGTTATATAAACAATGTTTTTTTTAACGGCAGTACAATCGATACTAGACTATTCGCATCGGGGTCACCACTGTCGTGTATGTGTTGCGGCGAAATTAAAGACGCCATTAAGAGATCGCTTATGGATTAGTAAATATTCGTTAATTTTAGAGTTACCAAATGTATTGTGGTGACCGAATCGATATGAATTTGCGACAATTCGCAGTCCAGCTCGCAAGCCATGCTTGCAATGTGAGCAGACCTGCCGGGAGGGGGGGGGGAGGGACAAATTTCCGAGGGCCGTTCTCCTTGAGAGGCCCGACTCTGGAAAAAATCATAGCAAGAATATATATACATATAAAAAAAGTAAAAACCGACCTCAAATAATGTATGTACTGATGTATTTCATGTACATACATGAAATAAAAGCAGCGGAACATTGCCATCAAAAGCACCCACTATCTAGGTAGTACTTTCACAATAAACATTATTCAAAGGTACAGATTGTAGTTTTTTGACACGTTTGTGTTAAAATTTGTTTGCAAATTATTGTTGACTTTATTGCTTTTTGAACGCTTAAAAAATATTAGACACGAGAGGAAATATTCAACGAATGTAAATTTGTGGCAATAAATTTAGGTATTTGATTTGAATTTTCAGATCGAATACCTAAGGGAGAAAAGCAAAGAAATAACGAAAAATAAACAACAACACCAGCTGAATTGAATAAATTTAATGTTTTTTTTAATTTTATTGTCAGTAATTTGACAATTGGATTTAATACAGCAATATAAATAAATAATACATTCAGTTTCATGTGGTTATTCCTAAAAGAAAATCTAGAAAAAACAGTAAAAAAAACAGTTAAAATATGTCATTTCAGTAAAATCACATTGGAATATATTTTCACCAGTAGATATATATCTTCTTACCATTAAAAATATAAATTATCTGGCAGGTGCCAGTACAATTATATGATTTCAACATCCGATGTATAAATGTTAAAGTGAATGTGTATTATCTGGTAAAGTTATATTTTTACTAGTAAAGTCCAAATACATTTTCACCATATTTCTACGAAAATATAATTTAACTGCTAGGCGCTAATATGCTGCTCTAAAATGTCTATGAAGTTAAATTTGACAGTTGCGAAACGTCCATTTGCTGTTCAAACCCAAACCTAACCTAATGAAAGTTCTAATACTAATTATAGTTTTAGAAGTCCAATATACAAACTAAGCCAACTCATCTCTCATTTGTAAATAAACTGAAGAATAAGTACAGACAGACATCGCATCTCACATATTACTCCAAAGTTTGTCTGAATTTCGATATTACATTATGTTTTAAAAATGTAATAGCTATCCGTACCAATATTACTATGGACTTTTAATATAAAAGATCTGATCAAAGTATATCCATGCAAAAACAATTATCACTTCTCAGAAGACAAAAATTCACGTCAAAAGCAATAAAATCTTGTCGGCGCCGTCGCAGTGGGAAAGCTCGAACGCCTATTATTTATTTAAGAAATTATATTACGATGTTGATAATATATAAAATGCCATTTTTGTGACGAGGCCCGGAAGCATTACTTTCCAAAGGCCCAGATTCGCTTTCGGCGGCCCTGGATGTGAGCTTCCACAAACTTTACAACTGCTTACTTATTAGTAACTTCTATGCTTCTTCTTTATCATACCTTCCGTCTTTGCATCTGTTGTAACAACACACGTCCATCGGAGTTTGCGATCTAGTGCAAGTGAATAAAAGTTACATTATGTTGTGGTATTGGTATCTCGGTTATAAACTTTCACGTTGAATTATTTACACCGCGTTAACCGAAATACTATTTTTCCACTTATTTACGTTGCTCCAATACTACGGAGCGATAGATAATACAATTTTACGCCTGTGTTCATTATTTGTTTACACACGTGTCGTTGCGATATTTTTACTTGGTTCTTTTTCTCGCTCCATCGAAAGGTGGTGTCCATTGTTAACCGCGTTCCTGGGGGTGACTCGGTGTTTCTTTGGTCGTTTTCCTCTCTTTTGTGTGCCGTCGCCGTTTACCTGCGGTGACCTTAAACGTCCTTAACGAACAGGTGTGTCATTTATGTAACCTTTCGCGGCCCGAGAGCAACCGCTGGCTGGCCGGTCGGTGTTGGTGCAACACGATGCGCTTATTTGTTCAACACGTAACGCGATATTGCGACTCCGTAGACCGCAGCCAGTCTACGTCTTATCGACTTTGTTTTCGTGCTGGAGGTGATGTTCACGTTTTCATCATAAAACGCGTCCCATCACGTGTCCTTTTACCTCAAAAATAGGACCGCGGACCGGAATGGAATACAAAGCAACCCCATTCTAGTAAAAGTTAATACAATACTATAATTTTTTCGCGTTACATTCGTTAGGATATCTTTATGGTTAGTATAAAACTAATTTTGGGGTTCTTAATGTTTGATATAACAATAATTTGATGTTCAAATATACCTTTTTTAGGGATAGGCAGGTATCTAAATATACGAATATTCAAATTTTCGATATTTGAAAATTTGTCCATATTATTCCTTCATATTTATAATGGTATATTTTGTTTTTTTCAAATGTAATTGAATATTGCATTAACTCAGTTTAACTTAAAAGCACAGTTTAACAACGCAGTTATTAGATTTTTTACCGATTAACCGCTACATTATCTATAGCTTATTGAGCTATTTTTTGTTTTGCGAAATTTATCTTCTTATCTCTTTAAGTTATTTACGACAGCCATCGCCAAGCTAAAAGCCGACATACATACGTGCTTATCATTTATGTATTTCCTCACTATCTGGAAAAAAAATTGCAGTGACCAATTATCGTCTCAACTACTCTTAGTAGTAAAATTGTAAATAAACAATACGGTTTTCGCGCAATGCTTTTTAATCAGTCAGACTAACTTATTACTACAGACTAACAATTTTTATATTAAAAAGCACAGGATTATTCATGCTCGATATTGATTTTTTTAAATTATTTAAATACAAATTCTACTCATCTACAAAAAAAATTCAAATAATCTAGATAACTTGGTGGCGGAGTTGTGTGATTTTTGCACTTAAATGAACGCCGCAAGAGTTATTTTGATACACAATAACCGCTATACAGTTGTGAAAATCAAGTCACTTTGGTTCCTTGTCTGTCGTGAGTCGAATTTGCGAGTCTCGGTGATGTATCATTCGATGAAGTTAGGACGAAGAAGGCTTATTTATAGCCAATCGCGTTATTGTTTAGCTTCGCCTCCAATTCATCCCTCTAAAGAAAGCTTCCTAAATGATTTGTTTTTAAATTACACCGATGCGACCGTTCGATAATTACAAAGGATACGTACTATAATGCTTATTAAATACGAGAGTCCGCATAGCTATTTTGCAATTCTTGTGTGTTCAGTAATGCCGATTTCATCCATGTTTTGTTTAGGACAATTTTTGTTCTTGCTACTTTCTAACTCTATAGCTATTGTTTCAAACCCGCACATAAAATGCTATTATATTTACAAATACGCAGACAATCCTTGTTTTCACCATTGAAGTAAAAAGGTAAATTACGTAAAATAGAGGTCGAGTGACAATTACAGTATATATTAAATTTATTGTCAAATATATTAATTTATTTTCTGCAATAGCAGAACTATTGCGCCTCTAAGACATCATAATAGTTTTTTAATCATATCTAGTAGAAAACACTACCATATACATACTGAAAAATACTCTAAATTATACTTAAATGGAGGTATGTATAGAGTTATATATATTATATTATATTACCAACATATATCAATGACGAACATAGGCAACTTGATTTTGATTCCCGCTCGATCACTGCCTTAAAATCAAGGATCCCCCATCTATCAAATGTCTTCTAGCAGGTATCTTCTATTGTTCCCTTGACCGTGAATTCTATCGTCATGTGATAAATTGCCTATCAGGTTCCTGCCCTTTTTAAGCATATCAATATAATTTTCACTACAATAGTGATTCAACCATATAAAGAATATAAAATATTGTATTATCTCACGATTGTACTAGATACTAATAAAAATATTTTTATATGAAACTTTGAGTATATTAACCCTGTCAATTTATTATTATTTAAATTACTAGAATTGAAAATCTAGCAAAGACACTTTAATGCACAAAATGATACATACACGTCTATGTGAATATAAATATTATTCGTGTGTATTTTAAAATTTACAGTGCGATGGATATAACAAGAAAATATTGATGAGAATATATATTGGCGAAAGGGGCTGCGTTGATGTTTACTTTGAAAATATTGTTGCAGCGAAGGCGATGAAAACTTTTATGAATTCAATAATGGAAAGGCGTCATTATACAGTGTTGTTTTGTAAGTAATTGATTCAATGTTGATCGATCCGAAGTCACAGTCGAGCAGACTTTTATTACGCTTTTCGTATTAGTCATCGTTCTCTTTATTGTATCGTCTCGTTGTTGAGTGTCGCATTCGTTACGGAAGACAAACTTTTGAACCGTATGCTTCCCTTTGATCCAATTCAAAGAGTAATCATATTTCTCTTCGTCTGCTGCGCGATTCACTTTATACACGCCCAGTCCCTTTGCCTCGGTCCTATGTCATATTTTAACTGGATTCCGTACTATTATCGTCGTTATTTGGAAGCTCGTTTTTACGTGCTCGCACACGCGTCAATTTTTGGCATGTTGTTTTCCGCTCTCGTAACTGTCATCTATACATACATAATAATTACGAAAACGCTCGACTCTGTTGATAAGAAACGAATTGTTATTCACGTAAATACGCGATTGTTCCCCTTATCGACGATAATCGATGTGTATGATTTATTTTATTTTATTTTTAATAACACAGTCACACCTGTTGAAATGTTATGTCGACGAAAATATGCGAGAGAGCTCGCGATAATTCGATGTTTAATCTCAAACGTCAATTAGCTCTGACGATAAATATGACTCCGCACAATGAACTTGTTTACTGTTTGCACAGAATGTACGGGCGCGATTAAAACAATCGACTTTTAATTGTAATGTTTCTGATACGATGTGTTATTAGCAATACGAGATGTGTTGTATTTTAATGATTTCGTTTTAGATTGCATGGGCGTGGGTTTTTCTATACGACTTTGCGCGATTGTAGTTCGACCTTGCTCGGAAAGTCGTTAAGGAGTATGCAGGTCTTTCGGTGTGTGCGTGTTACGTGAACGTAGGTAACGTTGTGTGGCTTATTATTTCCTAAATGCGGTTTTCGTTATCCGAGCTCATTGAGCGCGCAATCGATACGCAGTTTTGTAAGTTGCGTTGTTAACGCCGCTCGCGATAGGATATCCGATTTGTCGATATTGCTAATTACTTTTTTCCAGAGGGGAAAACTTTTGAAGAGCGTTCGTGATTTTTCACGGGCCACTAATGCTGCGTAACGGCACGTCGGTTAGTTATTTATATAAATATGATTTTAGGGTCGCTAGTTGTCGATAGTGTGCCGCGTTGCACTTTTAATAAATCCGATCGTTAAATTGAAATATTAGTCACGCTCGACTTGCGTTATCGCGTTTTCAATCGAACGCCCTTTGTTGTTATTGCTTCGTCGTGCATCGATGCGTTTGCAAAACGAGATTATTACTTTTTGTGTTCTTTGATGATTTTTTCGTCGTTGACATTGGGTGGTCGTGTACAATCTTCAAAAGAAAAGAAATACCTTGGCAGGTGCAATCACTGGACATCAGTGGTCTCCACTAAAATTTGAATGCGGATGCCGTATATTTTTGAAATGCGACTTGAGAGCTAAATAAATTACTATTCGATCAAGACTTTTGAGCCAAAATAAAAGCTGGAAAAGCTGGTAACAGTTTATTTTATAAGCATGTTTAAATTATCACTTACATATTAAAATGTAGATCAGGTGGCGGAGTTGAAAAGGCAGGTTTTAAAAGTAGGATACTCTACGCTGGAGTGTCGAGTTGAATTATTGCCGGCTGAATTATATATCTCGTGCTTTGACTCCTCTCAAACCCCAACGGAACAAAACCTCTTTATCAAACAACTACGAGAGAAAGTAATATACTTAAAACACCTAAGAATTTAAAGAGCGAATAAGCTTACAATTTCCACGCAGAAAACTACTAATGTAAAACCGTAACCAAAACTAATCGAACGCATTAAATACTTTGTAAGACGCGTGTTGAACAACCAAGTAATGTTGCTCGTGTCTTTTATCGACACAGGGAAGTGACCACAATGGCTTAGTTTATCAAGGGTTCGCCGGGAGACATGCTCTTGCTTCATTAATAGAAAGACTCATGTCAAGGCTCACACTCGACTCATGATTCCAGACTCTGGGAAAGAGCAGAGAGCGATCGATTCATAACAAAAACAGTTCATCGAGATCGGTGATTATATCGTATTATATAAGAGACTAGATAAAATCGCGCATTTCGAGAAGCACCTTATAGACTGCATCGTTTATTTCTGATTTAATTATGTCGAGTTCGCTAAATGATGAACACACTTGGCAAGTAGTAGTATCACTAAAATATGTGAATATTGGCCAAAGATGATCTTCCCTTGAAAGGTCATTTCAGTGCACGTGGCGCCTCTGCTTATTGGCGTCCGACTTTCGCAACTCTCGTTAACGTTCCGGCTTATCTGTTTTCGTCAACATAGTAAATAAAATATGTGTATGGTAGACACACAAATGGGTTCGTCTCGAAAGCAGATAAGCTTGCGCCCGAGACGCTCATTTGGTTTTTGTTTATTGTTTTCGATGTTATTTATCTCATTTTCTTTTTTTTTTCAGGTAAGCGAGATGTCCGATAACGTAATGATTTGTATCGGCGTAGGTGAGTGATGGCTGTTTGCTTTCAGAACGATCGTTAGGTGCTTATACGTTTATTTGTATGTACACACATTGTTGTTTTTTTAGTCCCGCGATATCTCGATAAATGAGCTGTCTGTGTCAGTTTTAGATAATTTCGTTCCATTGTTGCTTTTAAAATGTATATTTTTGTCGATAAAAATTAACAGTGGGCCATAGTAATAAACCTTACCGTCGTTTCGGACGCCGCGTGGATGTAATCCCGCAACGACTGTCGCGATTAAAGAGCCTTTTGCTAAAGTCGTAAAATGCAAATTCACGCCTGTCGCATACGACGTGCTCGTCGTGGTGTGCGTGCGCGTTATTTCCCTTCATATAAGGGTTGAACAACGGCATGAGACCCATCATTCCTTTGTGAACGGTTGACGTTTATGTTCCAATTTATGTTCACCCTTCTCCGGGCGGTTAGCGCAAGCAAACTCGTCCATACAGGAGAAGGACGCTTAGTTTTTTTTTTTTGTGTATCTCGATATGCTTCTGGGCTTTGGAGAAATAGTGGTAAGATAAATAAGTATCAATCTATCAACTCGAACCCCGGCTGCGTCGAATCAGTAACATTTTTTCATCAGCTCATTTAGAACAAATTCCTACACTGGGTACGTTGAGATTTTTTATCTCACGTGTTTGTTTAAAAAGTACACAATGAGCTCACGACATCCGTTGATTCATATCGCGGCGCCCGGGGTTAGTACATTTTCAACATGCGTTACATGACGTTGGAATTGTTTATGTAATTGGAAAGTGAGACTCGTTGACCTATTTAGATTATGTTCCATACACATAATGGAGGGTTTTAGTCGCAAAGACGCTGAGCTAATGTTTCGTTATTGTTGTGGAACGGATCGAGTTGATATCTTTCGCAGAAAGGATGATACGTGATATATAGGGGTGCGCCGACATCGCCATGCAAATTTCTAGCAACGTGATTTTTTACACGTGCGTTTTCGTAATTTATGTGATTGGTGCCATCTGCGTGCGCGAAACTTCAAAACGAGTCGTCGATGTGTCGCATGGTGGTGGTAATAATAAAAGCGAGGGTCGCGCTGATTGACGAATAAATAATAAAAAAACATTCTGGACGGATTCAGGTGAATGCCATTTGCGCAGCGGCGACCCCATATACCTCTGCACGTTTCACACGGGGCGAGTGTCGTGCTCCCCCGTGCTTCGCTCGGAAAGGTCGCCCGCCCGTCACTCAGCAGAGCTGCAGCTGTCGAGGGTCGAGTCTCCACTCAGTCGGCAGTAGCAGCAGCAGCGCATGCCTCGACCGACCTCTCTCTCCTATCCATTGTCACTGTTGAATTGCGCAATCGACGTGTGGAAATATTTTACATGCTCGCGTGTGTTTGCGTGTTAAACGGCGGACAATTACCGCAGTCGCGGGGAGAAGGGACGCGACTGTCTATCAACCCCTGCGTTCAGTTTAGAATAAAAGCGCGTCGTTTGACTGGAGAAGTTAAATATTTTGCATTCAACCTAGATTCGCTTGGTACAAGGTTGCGCCATCCCTACAGTGGACTCAAAGGGGTATATACTATATTCTTATTTTTCTTTATCTATGAAACATTGTTGTTAATAAAACATACCACTGAGCCAAAAGTTACACATATTTGATTGGATCGAAAAAAAATCCTTTCGAATAGCCTGCCGAGTGGTTTGTGAACGAAATATTGTTCGGCGTGGTTAGAATAATATTGTTATTTTTTTTATCAGACTCAAAAGGATTAAAACTAATAAGCTTATTGAATACACCCCAAGCTAAAAATATATTAACAGATAAACATTTATGATAAAGATGATTATTGATATGTCGAAAAGACAAAAATTTATCAATGGTATCTAAAAGAGATTTAATGTTAATAAATTCATGCTTATAATAACACCCAACCCACCCCATCTGAATTAATTTTAGCTAATAATAAAAAATATGTCTAATGTAAAATAAATATATTAAGAACGCTTTAGATATCTTATATTTGGCTCATGCAATTTATTTACATATGTTAAAACATCGACTAAGACATAACTCATTGCAATATGTTGTGTATTGCTATGTACTTTTAATAACGCAGGTAGTCATTCCCCTCTTTCTCAATATACTTCCTAAATAGACGTCCACCTTTGTCCTCTTTGAACAAAAATTTCCAAAAAGAGCTTTTTTTTTAGCTCCCGCAGCATATTCTCCTCCTCAAACAAGATATGGTTTTAGAACAAAACTTTCCGTGGTGGCCTTTTTTTAGCTCTTGCGGCAATAATGACCTTTTTATTTTTAGTGTCCTACGATAATATATTTTGAAATCTATATAAAATTTTGATGTTGGAAAAAAAAATATTACATAATCATGTGGTTATAAATTATTTTTTTTGTCTAAAAGTAGACCGAAGTATTTTATATTATCATTTTTTGTAATTAGCAGAGCTCTGGAGTCGGAGATGGAGTCGTAAAAAATCGAGCGACTCCGACTCATTTTTATAATTTGAAAATTTTTGACATTATTTTTATTGCTATCAATTTTATGTTAGCAAAAAATAATATTGTTATTAAAATGGTTAAAATCGGAGTCAGAGTCGGTAAAATTTTAAACGACTCTGCAGCATGTGATCTTAAAATTTTTAAATCCACACTTCATCACCTTGTGTCCCATTTATGACAAGTTCCAACTACTTGTCTATTATTCAAATATTTTTTTAATAAATTTAGCGTTGGTCCTATTATTCTAATATGCTAAAAGCTATGTTAAAAGCTTTTTTAAGTCTATTGGTATTATGTTTTCGCCCACCTGTAAAACCTATGATTGTTTATGTGTATCTGCGAGGTTCTTCTCTCATTACTTGAACGTGCTTAGATAGCAATAGATCACATAAAAAAAATCTCAATTAGTCCAGAAACTACTTGACGCGATTTAAAGATTATGCTATATTGGCTAGACGTAGTTATATAGGCATAGCTAAAAATCATCGATTTCCTTATATGATTTTAATGTGTAGTAGATGAATCCAATAACACTGGACATTGTTACTTTTACGCCGGTTCCTTTTTCTGTTGATATCAGACACCTAAAGGATATTGAACCTCATAAATGCTAATCATCGAACTCATTTTGCGTTTCTATATGTATGTACAAATTGGGCGCTTTTTATTTGTTTCCATTGTACTATCGTTCGGATCGATCAACTTGACGACAAATATGGCGTCGATTTTAAATTGCTAATATTCATTAGCGCTTCAGATTCGCCGACAAGATAGCTATATACACAGTCGCTTTGATAAAGATAGACCATTGCTATCCGCGTCTGACAATCATGTTTAATATATTGGACGCCCGCCTATTCACTGCCATTGTTTCAATATCAATCGCATTGCCTCTCATATCCGGCGTTAAATAGAGCCGTTGGACCTGTACACATAATACATACGTCTGATTTGAATAATTAACGCAACGTGTCATGCATGCATAGACGATCATAGCACACTGCTAGTTTAGTATAATGTGATAATCTGTAAAAAATATGACCACAATATAGATTTCAGCGTGACTTTCTGACGAACTAAATTTACTGTTGAACAATAATCGGATCCCTAAAATTTATTTTTAGCGTATAATCTGGCTATGTTCGGATCTGATCCCTTTGTGTGCATTTATCATTGTCGATACGTTTGTATTTTTGTGATCCCGTTACGTGTACACATGCATACATGAATACGGCCATAGCTCTAGCGCTCACGATATACATACCTATTTATTTTATTTGCCTTTTGAAAAGCGAGCACGATGGTTGGATTAGCGGAGCGGCTTCATGCAGCGGGCTCAGTCATAAAATTTATTTACGACCTCCCCGTACAAAACCTTTCCCTTTTGCACGTGGGCATCGCTGCCACGTATGGTTCTCTCGCGTTTGTGTGTGTATGTTTTTTTCCCATCTCTTTGTGTTATTTTTTGATAATAATGTTGCCACTGGAATATCTGCGAGTCTGTGTCGCCGTGCGCTTCCGGCGATGGCACTGCATCTCATTTTTATGCTCTGCATCCATCCATTCTTCTTGTTTTGGTTCGTTCGGTCGGTACCCCGCGTGTGCATTGTTCATTGAAATTTATTGAAATTTGCTGTGTATGGTAGAAAAAATGCTATTGATTCTCCAGTACACGTTAGTAATTCTGTACTAAATTATTATCCGTGTCTACGTACGTTTTTATAGTAGTACAATATAATTTATTAAATAATATAGAACAATTCTATTTACTTCTTTGATTGTTGATAAATACTTAATACTGGATAAGGAAAGCATGTATGTTATGTACAACATCGACCTAATTTGGGGGGGGGGGAAGATGGGGGGCATTTGCCTCCCTTTGTATTTAGCCATAAAAATGCATCTCATTTAATGAAATCGAAATGTTAAAAAAAAACTACCACTGACTGGCCAACTTTTGCCTTCTCCTCTGGAAAAAGCTGAAATGACGTCCCTGAATCTAAACCAGAAATTCTTGAGTTCTCTCAATGAAAATCTAAAAAAATAATAGTCTCCAATCTATCCCGAAAATATTTTAGTGAAACATATTGGAGTACATTTTCACCACTAGATATATATTTTTACTAGCGAAAATATAATTTAACTGATAGGTGCTAATGAAATTATTATATATGCTTCTCTTTTTTAAAAGTTATGAAACCCAATTTAAGAGTTGTGAAACGTACATTTGCTGCAAATCCAAACCTAACCTACACGAATTAATAAACAAATTCAAGTCCAATATACAAACTAAGCCAATTAATCTCTCAGGGGAAAATAATAGGAAGAACAAGTACAGACAGACGCGCATCTCGCATATTGCTCCATAGTTTGTCTGCACTTTGATATGACACTATGTTTTAAAAATATGATTGCTCTCCTTACTGAGATTACTATGGACTTTTGGTCAATAGGAGAATTTTGGTCAATAGGAGGGCGCAAAAACAATTATCACTTCTGAGAAGGGATAATTGTTTTTTGCGCTCTCCTATTGGTCAAAATTCGGTTTAGATAGGCTTTATTTGATTTTGACTTATTACAAGTCGTAATATTTAAGGGCTTTTAATAATTGATTTTTGCGCTCTCCTTTTGGTCGAAAATCGGTTTAAATATGCTTCATTCGATTCTCACCTATTGTCATAATATTCTTATAAAAAGTTTAAATATAAACGCTACATAACCGAGCGTTTCCACTTCGATTGCGACGGCACGATTTTATTCCTTTTGACGTTGGTTATAAACGGGGACCCCCTTGAATTTGGCTAGGAGAATGCATGTGATTTAATGAAGTACTAAAATATTAAAAATATGACCACTGACTGGCCAACTCTTGCCTACCCCTGGAAAAAGCTGAAATGCCGCCCCTGTTGTACAAATCTCAATCAAACACTCAACCTTTGTTTCTTTGCTGCTACCAAGCAAAACAATTAAAAATTCAGCTATTTATAAAATAATTTTGCATTTCGATCTGAATAAAATAATTTTGCATTTCGATCTGAATTATAATAATTACAACATAATTAACGAGGCTCTTATGTGATTTATAAGATTAGTGGCATAAGTTGTTGATTAATAGCTCAAATTCCATATGAATCCCATTGTGCTTATTAATTTCTGTATTGTCTTGGAGATAAGAATCTGATCTTATTACATAATTATGATGGCAATCGTTCATTAAAATCGAGCTATGCGTAAATTTACTGTAAACAATCACTTATCAGATGATAATAATAATAATGTATAATACTATCGTAGTATCCGTTAAATCAGCAGAAAGATGGTCTTATACATGTGAAATTAATATAACTTTGTAACCAACTTAACATTACTAATAAAATAGTTTTTATATATAATATTAAAAAAAATATTTATGTGAATATATAAATCATTACTTTTAACACTTACATGGTGTTTTTTGTTAAAACATTTATATACATATATAGATGTTTTGATTTCTCTGCTCGTGACATTGCGAAATAAAGTTGACCATTTAAAAAGCATTTACTTCCTCTTAAGTTAATTCCTGTCACATTAAGCGACTGTTATTGCGACTTATGCCAAAAGAAAAGTGATTTTGGAATTTAAATAGCTGCGAATAAACATCTTTTTTGTCCTAGTTTAATGTCTTCGTAAATTAGTATTGTGGATTCAAGTTCTTGTGCAGCATAATAGAGCTACATTGGTGAGAGTATTTAATTGATTGTGTTGTTACTTTTTATTTGATTTAGATAATCCTTTCATTGCTATAACGTTTTAAAAAATTAACATTTATTTTAAAATTCACTGTGCTAACTAACTAGTAACGGATTTTCTGTATAATTGTAATTAAAACATTTTTTTATTTCATATAGTTTAGGGATGGAAAAATTTATTTATTCGGAGATCACTTTGTGCTACGTACATACATGTCCACTTTTTTGCTTTTTATCAATTTGAGTTTATTATTAATTCTATCTGAGGAGAATTCGTGCTTTATATAATTATAGATTTATTTTAACTACTTTCCGAATAAAAAATAATATGTAAAAAAATTCGGTAGATTTCTGTATATAAAAGTGTGCAAAAATATAGTTTGAAATTTAAATATTTATATTATTTTAATATATATTAGAGAAATTTTTTGACCTTAATTTTTACACGGATTTATTTTTATTTTTTGAGTAGCATCCATTCTGATCATGCTGGCTAACGAAATTTACCGGTATTTTTATGAGGTATATTATTAGAAAAAGTTTAATACCGTTGTGATAAACACTACGGCAGTTATCGTGTATTTAAAAGTATCTATAATATATAGAAAACAAATTTTGACCCCTAGTGATATCCTGCTATATTTTTTGAAATCTGCCTAAATTGCTCAAAGGCAAGTTAATGAAAATTATACTTGTTTGGAAAGCCAATCACGCATTAATTTAAAAAATATTGTTTTGCAGCAGAAAGTTCTGTATTTTTGTTGCTAGTTTTTCAATAAGACAGACATAAAGGCGAACTTTGAAAAGTATATCATAATATAGTTGAATAGACACATACTATGTTTATAAAGAAAACAAAATTATTTAATCATTTGTATTATAGATATGATTTTTTTATCAATTAATTCCTAGTGACCAATACCTATTTTTAATTTATAATTAATTTAGATAAACATGTTGTGTTCTAATCTAAATATTTAAAATTTGTATTATAACAATAGAGCTTTTATGATTATGTATTATTATACAAAAGATTTTCAACTCTTTATATGCGTACATACATTTTAAGCATCTTCTTTCACATTTCTTAAAAATAAAGAAGGATTGTTTATGTTCTAATTAACCAAACATGAATGTAATAAAAGGTTTCTATTCTGAATTATTCAATGGGTAATATTATATCATAGCTACATGACACGACGATAATGAGCTTATAGATGATTATGTGATAATTTAGGTGTTTGCTGCGGGATTTATTTATGCATATAATAGACCCGCATCCATATTAAAACCAAATAAGCCCGCACAGCGTATAAACAAAGCGTTTAAGACGCGCTTGTTGTCGATAGTTTAAAATGGTTATTTTTGAAGACCTCGTTTTGTTGTGCACGGTGACATCTGCCCCGAATTCCGGGGGTATATATATTTTGACCCCCATTCATCGAACACCCGATCCCCCTTTATCATCGACAGATAATTTACGCAAATATGCCAACGTATTTTCGCGCACGTGTCACTGCTGTGCGCCTATTGTATCGAGAAATTCATCGTTCAGAATATGGGACAATCGTAGAGACGCTTCTCGCGAAAATACTACGAATTCGCTTTAAATTTACTCAATTCGTTTCGTTCTCGCACACTTAAAACAAACGGGATATGATTACGGAGTGCACTCACTCGGGCGCCCCCGAATTGTCTCTCTGAGCTCGGAGGGCATAGCCCCTTTGTGTATAAGTAAAATATGGGGGAAATCCTTAAAAGGCAAAACTCTACACGTACACCTCCGACGCCCGTTTGCGAACGCGCGTACTATAAAGGAGTGTTTTAAATCGTGGCACCGCTCCTCCGTGTTCGCGTTTACACCGAGACTTTTATTTTTAATAACCGGCTTTGCGCTGAAAATGTCAACTGTGTGTACCGAGTACAATATTGCAGAGACCGAGGATGATGCCCCGGCGCGCTCAGGTCTCATAATGTCTCCATTATTCATGTTTGACTTCCACACGTGTAAGTTCGGTGGCACCATCCATCCCCCTCCGTACTATTTTACTCCGTTTCGCAATTTCTTTCAGGAGCCGGCGCACAAGGTCGGCTTAATTGCTCGACATGCCAATTTCTATTTTTTTCCCGCCGTAATTCCGTCTGCCTTAATTTATAGGCATTTCGTCCGAGATAAATGAGCCGAATAGACTTTTGTGCGGTTGGAAATTGAGCCCCATTCATTTGAATCCGCCCCAATCGCGTGTTAACTTTGTCTAATAAATAAAATAAAAAAGGGACTGTATTCATGCCGTCCCATCTACCCAATGATGTCCGATTCACGGCTGAATAGAAGGAATTACGCGAGTGAACATTTTTTTGAAGAATATATATGTTAACGTGTAAGAAACTTAACTTAAAATATTTTACAGTTAAAAGATTAGTGACTCTAATACTTGGTTGTTTAAAGAACGTATTACTAACTGGGTAACGCCCCATAATAAATTGATATGAAACGTTTATAACGTTTATAAACGTAAACTAAATCATATATTTTTGCAATTACGTACGTACGAATGCATGTGTTTTAAAAGTGCTTACATTTTTTTACATTCTCGTTTAGGTTAGGCAGAGGAGCTTGATAACTTATATATATTTTCGTACACATGTATTTGTTTTACAAAGATATTTTTGTAAGGACTATACTTATATTACCTTTTAGTGCAAAAAATATTAGTTAATAAATAATTTTATTATACTTTTGTATCAAAAACCATCACCAATATGTCAATTCGTTCAAAATTAAATTACCGTAGATCCCCCAATAACACGGTAAATTGTGCACCTGTTATTTGGGTGCGTGTAGTTAGGCGATTAGAAAATAGGTATTTTTTTTTTTATTCTATTTAGGAACTCCGTTACAGTTTTATTTTTGCGGATTGTCCTAGGAATATTTTTATACAAATTCACACCTCCATACATAATTCCCCTGGCCATACTCGTTTTCTTATACCTAACTATCCTTAATTTTTCTCTATTTCTAGTATTGAATCTATGCTCATTTTTATTTCTTATCAAATACACATAATAAGTCAATGTTATGCTCTCGACATATATCTTTTTTGCACTTACTGCACGATGCATTTGCAGTTCTTCTTATTTTGGAATTGAATATTATAACACTACTTCAGACAATCTAATTCCTCTTAAAGCGATTTCAAACAATAAATGGGAATTGAACATCAGAGTCGTATTTACCAATATTTAGTCATTTGTATCTGTTTCGTTTTAAGTAGCCTTCATATTACTATTGGAATTATGATTTATTTGTGTGTCATGTAATCATTAAATTTTAATATATTTACTTTCAATCACCGACATAGAGTATTCCCTAAACTACCTCAATATTTGAAAATTATATTTTCGATACTAAACGCCTTATTTACACGTGTAAATTTAAGGCTATTGTTCTTTGTTTATCTGGATTATCGCCGCCCGATCGTTCGACCCCACTTCCAGATTTTCACTCACGTCTCACTCCGTTCGCGATTTATGTTTACGTGTTTGTTTTCCCTCGGCTTAGAGCCTCGCCCTTCCCGCTCCCTCCGCCCCTCCGGACGGTCCTTCGTCGCCTGCTCGTAAATATTGCCTCCCAAAGTGGCTTATATCCACTTTGGCAGCCACGATTCGTTCTCGCCACATCGCACGAACAATTGGATTGTTTGACAAATACTCCGTTCGAAATGTGTTCACGGGTGAGACGGAAGCCGGAGGAAGTGTGTGGAAGACTCCTTCGCGAAGTATCCGGCGCGTTTTGGCACCGAGTATGTTTGTCGCCGCGGGGTGTGACACGAAACTCCCCCCCCCAACTTTAGGTCCTCACCTTCGAGAATAACTTGCGATCCTTCCCTCGCCTGCGGTTCCCGGCACACACACGCGCGCGCAAACATATTTTCATCGTTGTAAATTAATTCAATCATACGATGGGCATGAAAGCAAAACGAGAACGATATTTTTGGCGTAATTATCCAGGATGGAATACCTAAGGAAGGGTGAGTTAAATATATGTATATACAATACATACATACATTTTTCATAATTTATTGGAAAGAAGTGTATGTATATGTATGTATTGTATTTGGGTTGTATGCTTAGTATATCCATACGCCACATGTTCATCGGGCTGAAATTTATTTATTAAAATCCGGCCATCGTGACCTGACATGCTATTTATCCCAATGCGTCATGATGGCTTAATGCACATGTGCATTGGGATAAATATATTAACATACACTTGTATTTTACACGTGTATGTTAATATATTATTGGAAAGCTGTAAAATATATAAAAATATATGGGCGATACATTTTCAACTGGTCGCTAAAAACTTCAAAACAAGAGTTTTGGTCAAAGTATATTCAAACCGAATTTTGGTTAGTAGGAGGGCGCAAAAACAATTATCACTTCTCGGAAGTAAAAAATTCACGTCAAAAGCAATAAAATCGTGTCGGCATCGTTGCAGTGCGACGGCACGGTTTTATTGCTTTAATTGTTTTTGTTTTTTTGCGCTTTTCTATTGGTCAAAATTCCGTTTATATGTTCCTCGTTTAATTTGTAATATTATTATAACAGTTGCAGTATGAAAACTAGATCACCGAACGTACCCACTACCGCGGCGACGGCACGGTTTTATTGTGTTTGACGTAAATTTTTGTCGTCTGAGAAGGGACAATTATTTTTTGCGCTGTTTTATTGGTCACAATTCGGTTTAGAGATGCTTCATTTAATTATCACTAATTTTAACTTGTAATATTGATATACGTATCCAATGCGACGGCACGATTTTATTTCCTTTGACGTGGATTCTAAACAGGGACATCATTTTAGGGAGGGGGGGGGCTGCATCATTTGAATTTGGCTAGAAAAATGAACTACTATGAAAGTAGAAATTTTTTGTTTTTGCTTTTCAATCTCTATCTCAGCAGTTTCTGATTGGATACTGTAATTTCCGTCCCATGAAAAATATCCTTGTCCGGAAAACTTGCCGCTTTTCCATTGAACCGCATGGTTTATGCCTCATAATAATAGCCCCACCGCCGATTATTTTTCACCGTCATCATAATAACGCTATCGTTATTGCCGATCGATGTCGACGTCGACCGTACGAAAAGCCGGTTTCATCAGATTAAACTTTTCTCGGATTTAACGGTATGCCCCGGTCTCTCTCGCTTCGTCCCGGGATGTATTTGTGTGTAGTGGACACGATTCCTGCGCGTTTTTCGCTACTTACTACAAATGGGCATGTATTTTCGAGACCTACGTTGTGTGTGTGTGTGTGAGTACGTATTTCAGGCGAAAGTATTTTTGAATGTATGATATTGCAGCCGACCGACGCTCTCGGGGTGTGTTTATATTGCCAAGTTTCCGGAGATTTAATAATAATATCCGGCGGCGCTACATAGAGCTGCCCGGTTGGCTCGGAACGTCTTCATCCCTCGTCCTCTGGCGACCTCGATCCGCCCTTATTTGGCCAACTACGCCGCCCCCTTCACTATGGCCCCCGTATAAACAAATTCATGGCGCCTTAGATATTACGCTTTAGACGCCCGCTGCCCCGTTTTCTATTGCCTGTCATCGGTTATTCGACTCGATTATTTCGTTACGCTCCTACGCCGCCGCGCTTATTTATCGCCTATCTGCTAAGCAGTATACGCTTTTAATGTATCGTTGCATTTGCGTTATTATAATATTTTATTGTATGGCTCTACGTATATGTGCGCAAAACGTCGAGAGAGGAGTGTCGCTTTGTTCGGCTGACTACGCCCGCTATAATTCACGTCTTCTCCCGGCGAAACTTTCGTTCCCGAATTATATTCATGTTTTCACGCTTTGAATATTTGTGTAGGGAAAGTCGTAATTTTTCTATAATGACGCCGGTCTGAGGGAGCGCGCTTTTTATTCGTCTTGTACAAAAGCCGCGTGTAGTATTTCAATGTCGTCTGCTCAAAAAATAAATGTGTTTCTATACATGTTTTTACAATATCAATCTCAATAAACTGAATAAATAAAATAGACTAAAGCCGAAGTTGAACTGGGATGATGTACATTAAAATTATTCATACGTGAGAATAAGAAAATCTAGGAAAACCTACTCTTGCGATTGTAATTATATAATAATCATTAATTCCGATTGTCAATACACGCTTTTTTATAAATCACCAAAGTATCATATTTATGAACAGTTTTCATTTTTATGCAATACAGCGTGGATATGTTACTAAAATACAGACTGTCCGTAGAACTCGTATGTGGCAAGTTGAGGTGAATGTACCTGAAAGATTTCCAAATTTGTAGTAATACAAAATGACGTATTACATGTGAAAATATTACACAGTACACTGCCATTGTTCGTATGTTTTGTAATAACTTTGCGCTTAATCGCATGTACGCATGCGAACTCTCATTAGATCGACGAAACGATAAGGCGAAATCAATCGACGTCAGATGGTAAAGGGAAAGAGAAACTTTCGATAGCTTCGCGATTAAGTTAGATTACTATTTTGGGGTTTTATACGTAAATATTCATGAGAGTTTTGAACTTGTTTCAGTACGTCATGCCTTTGAATTTAAAACGACGTCAATGTTATGCATTCTTGCAAAATATGTACAAATTGCATGTTTATACAGATTGTACACGAGTGACAACTACTTCTCCGTTTCGAATTAATAAAGGAAAGCATGACATCATTATTCGTATACCTTTCGCTCAGTACGTGATTGCACAACGTGTCTTATAGTTATCCAGCTTCTGCTGTTAAGCTCGACGTCGTTCGTCCTAGGATGCCGTTTGTGCGTCTAGACGCCCAGAAAGGTGACATTTCCTCGTGTCGCGACTACGATTTATTGCTTCGTCTACTACAACTCTACTTCCAGAGAGACCTCTGCGTCTCGCTGGTGGCGACCGATTTTCTTGTGTTTCGCTAATGGCCGCGCATTCCTCGTGCGTTTTCAACGTCGTGGGAAAAGAGCGTCTCGCAATTGCTGCTTAATTACCGATCCTAACAAAAGGAATCGTTGCGTCGACGCGCTAATATATTCCATCTTTTTGCGCGCGTCGCTCCCTTTTGCTAAACACCTCACTTGTTCGCGTTTTTCCGCGAAAGACAACTTAGCAAAAACAGTGAGCATTTTGACCGTTCTGTACAATAACACTGTCAATGGTCGCTTTAATTTCATGCGAAAGCATCTACAACCGCGGAAGTCGGTCGTCGACTTTGCACCTGTACTACAAGTGCACTCTGCCAGTCTCTTTTTATGCTGTCCGACTAGTTGCGGCGGGGCGAGGGAGGCGTAAGTGGGCGGGAATGACGTCATTATCGATGCATTTTTTATGAACTCTGAGCGACCCGTGTCTCTCTTTCCAATTGCTGAATAAGTGAATACCTATTTTCTTCGCCTTTGTCGTTGCGCCCTATCGAATAAGACCCATTAGAAGTACGATAATTCACTTTCCAATCACCCAAGTAAAAACTTTTGTCTGAATGAAAAGAAATTATATTTAGCCTTTTGTATCGTTATAGAACATTGAAACTTTTTTTCTAAAACCAATGTCCAGATTCTGCCCAGATTTACAATTTGTTCGGAACTTTTAGATCAAGTATATAATATTTTTAATTTGGAAAATCGCAAAGTTGTACTTGCTCAATTATATTCCATAATCTGGTAACTCTTGATTTAGCTGATTAAAAACACTACTTTATTACACAGTGAACTTTAAATATATAGCTATTTGATTACAGTTTATTTACCAAAATATAGATTATACTAAAATATGTACAGAAAAATGCAGGTGTCAATATCAGGCGGTGGTGTCGACTGACGTAGATTCGTAAAAATCGAGTGGTTTTTCCTCGTTTGTTAACCGAATCAAATTGACGAGTGTTTTTTGTGTGAGTTTGAGAGCAATCAAGAATAATTTTGTCGAGTGATTGACGATGTGGTTTTTCGAAGAAGCTTGGACGAAAGGGAGAAAAGGCTAATTTAGAGCCAATCGTGTTATTGTTTAGCCCCGCTTCTCGTGCATTCATTCGGTAAAAGCATAAGCGTACTTCTACAGTAGCATCATATTGAATTTCTTTGTTTTATTCAATGTAATTATAGGAATTAAGATGATGAAAATTTCAATTGTGTGTTTATTTTCTGATACCCAAGTATAGTATATAACTAATCATAAAATGGCTAGACTTGATTTTTTATTAAATGTTATGCTTTTGTGTGCAGCGTAGAAACGGTTGATTATAAAAGCTCAATAAGTCATGCTTTATTAAGAAATACAGAAAAATATTCAAAAACAAACTTCATCTCTGACACTAACACACACTCTTAAACGCATATTACTCATTCACAGCTCAGCTCAGAATTTGTGTTTTTTGTTCCATTCATGTCATGTCCCTCTTATTAGATATGGCAAGATTGAGAATAAGAAAACTTGCTCAATTATTGTGTCATACGTTTCAATCAGAATAAATGTAAATTGTCGATTTTCCCGTACGCAAATTCCTTTCTTTACATAGAAGCTTTTTTCAGTGTAAACCGCTGAGTGTAGCAAAAAAAGTTACGATACAATCGTAATATTTGTAATACTGGGGCATTGATTCGTGCTTACTAAATTATATGATGCTGAAAATAAGGGTCGTTGCCTCTGAATATCTATTTTCATATTCAGCCGTTTCTCTGTGGTACTAATAAACGGTACGGTGAAATTTAAATATTTTTTTGATTTATGATCGGTAATGTACATTGAAATTTTCCGGAAGTTTTGACACGAAATAGGTAGTATTTGTAACGAAATCGACATAAAAACTTGCACATGTCGGCGCATCGCAAATATCTTCCGTGCGATTTAATCCTATTTTCGTCTGAAAGCGTCTCGATGGAGATTTCGTACACGTGCTGTTCGACCATCGCACTTCTCCTACCTATAATGTCTCCGATAATCCTCTGCGGGGCTAAAAGGGGGTGGTCCGCTCCTGCATTCTGCATGTCGTTTTTTTCATCCCGTCCGCTCGCGCATTAGCCGGGAGACATTTCGCCGGTAATGGCCGCTTCAACTGTGATTCCATTTCTGCCGAATCACACTATTTTCCCCGCTGTGCATTCGTCGCAATTTTTTCGCGCGATTTAGTCACCGCCATTCGCGCTACGCTGAAAGCTCTAGCGCTCCAAACGAGCTTTTCGCCTCTTTTCACTTTTGTCATTTATTAAATTTCACTCCGCGTGCAATTAACGCGGACATGTAAATTTATTCGCAAGACGGGGGCGAAAAGAGCGAGCTTACACACTTAGCGCTCTTATAGGTACAATAGATATTGTTTAATTTGCGATACAGCACCGCCTCCATAAATCGCTCGACTATTTTTATAAATTATAAATTGTATCGCCCGAAGGGTAATGTACATATCTTGTTGCCTTTACAACGGTCAATATGTTTGCTAGGTCCTATTTGCTCGACCGCGTAGACGTGTCCCTCCCCCCATCTACGTGTATCTTTGGACCGTTTGCATTATTCATGCTGCACCCGTTTTTCGCGTACGTGTCCCTCTTTATTCGTGCAAACTCGTGTCCGCTTTCCTTCCGAGCGAGTGTGCCTATCCGAAATCACGGACCAGTTTGTTGCACGTCCGCTGCCGGAATTTCTAGTTGGCCGGCGGAAAGTGTAAAACCGAAGATTTTCATCACAAGATGTAATATATTTGAGTCTGATTGGAAGTGAAGGTTTTTTGTCAAGCATATTTGCACAAACAGATCTTGGGGATCATATAATATTTATAAAGAAAATACTCTTGTCACACCGAAGACGCTAGAGAGAATTAATTTTCTTCATCTGCCGATGATTTTGATGGTTGGCTAGTTTTTTTGTATAAATACATTTCAATGTAAATTTTTTAATTAAAAAAAAATTCAATACACCATGAAATAATGGAGTTTTTCTAGTTTTGGATGAAAGTTGTACTGTCATCTTAATTAATAAACTGACACTTCAAACGTTCTTAAATAATTAATATCCTAATATTGAAGTTACTGCAAGAAGAGATTTGTTCATCGAATTTCGGGACTGAATCATTTTCAAGCGTAAATACGATTAAACATTTTAGCTGGGATTACTATAGTCATAGTAAATATCGATGTACTAATACTAGTGCTTCTCATTTTTCGAGAAATAATAAATTTGGACATATTAAAAAATATGTTATATATTGCAGTTTACGTCTAAATATAATATATTAATGGTTATCCTACTGATTTAATTTAAATATAGATTATAATTGAAAAACAAACGAACTCAAAGAATGGTAAAACATTCGAGTACTTACGTGATCTTTTTTCTCGTATTTTGCAAAAAATGAACATCTTATATGATTTATATAACATTTACATAAAAAAAATATTTGTCTCTTGTGTAATTCAGTCGGCAAACGAATCCTTGCCAAAGACTTAATAATATAATCATTATTAAGTGATTGTTCCTTGCATTCATATTTTTTTGATGAACAGCTAATGTCCGAAGAAGTCGAAACGAAATGTTTGCTAATCGTAATTCTCAGAGTCGGTCATAAAGCTTATATTGTCAATATTTTCGGATTGTTAATCGAAAATACCTGTCCCTTTTCTCATTACCTGCTCTGAATGCAGCTGTGAACTTACCTGTTTTTAAAATTGCAATGATCGTTTCAAGTATTCGTTATTTATTTTTAACCATTTTAAATATTCATATAAATTGAATTTTTAACAAAAAAATATTTCATGAGATTTTCGAGAAACCTTCAAATTAGAAATCATCCCGAGAAAAAACGAATCAGATTCTATCTTCAATGATGAGATATGATCCAGCAACATACGGTCTCTCGCGGGTTATTAATTAATAAAAAATCTGTCCAGCTGCAAATCTATTGATTGCTTACTGTTTTTGATTTTTTTAAATATTTAATTGTACAATGGCCATCATGACGCATTGGAGAAACCAGTCGAATCATAACTCAGATTTGTAAAAAAATAATTAAAAAATCACTGGAAATTTGAGTTACATAAATATATAATACATACAGATATATAAATTATCTAATACAAAAAAAATAAGCTAAATAAATATGGATAATTTAACAAAAATTTGGATTGCATTTTAATTTTCTACTCTCCTTCAATTTAGTCGTTAATAAAAAACACGCGGATAATTTTATATGGAAATGCAATGTTACACCAAATTACTTAATAAATTACTAAATGTTAATTTACTTGAATTTGTTTTTTTAACTGCAAAATTTATATTTTACATTAATAAAAAATCGTTACATTTGTCAATATAATATTTCTTCATTTTTATTTAAATTGAAAATAAAAAAATCTATCCAAAAAATTCTCCGTTTGAAAAATAATAAATGAAGTTTTAGGGATTGCGTCCTTAGATATACCATTATCAAAACCACTGGCTCGTATAATACATTGTTTTGAACCTCGAGGCTATTTGAGTAAGGAAATTTTTCCGACAGTGTTCGCAAAAGCCGAAATAAAATAATATTGATTTTGAATTAATTATTGTTATTCGATTTCGCTTCTATAGGAACTCAATTAGTTCGAGTGATATAATCGTAGCACGAAATTAATTAAGAAGCTGTTCAAGTAGGGCAGCGAAATACACGACTCGATCCCTTTATCCCGCTTTCCGTTTTCGACTTTGTTCTGTTAATGTTTTCGGTTATCCGAGCGCGACCGGAATTCTTATGACTTTGGGAATCAATTTTTTCTTGTCTACACATAATACATAATACGAGGCGAGAAACTCCTCTCTCGCAGACGTTCGCGTATTATAAATATATTGTCTTAGCGAGTCTGGGCGCGACACTTGAAAGCAGACTTCGCCCCCGGGGGCTGCGAAGGCATTCACGCTGGACTCAACAAATCCTCGCCCCTCCGACACTCGGCATTGTTTCGAGAACAATTAAAAAATGTCGTGCGTTCCTCTCGCCCGTGCGCGCGACATGTTTGAGAAGATTTTTTTTAATTATATAAATTTTATCTCGGAGATAAGTCACGTCGTATTCGCCGGAGAGGGTCGCGAGCGAAGGCGCAGTTCTTGGATCACTTGACATTCGAGTCCTCGCCCCTCGAAGGCCATCCCACTAAACCCCCGGCTCGAGTGCGCGGGTCGCTAATACCTCTTGAGCCGCGACGCCGAACTCGTCTGGTTGCCCTCTCTTATATTGAATTATAAAAAAACACGACTTTTTGTGCGAGGCACTCGAACGGTTCAAAATCAGAGGGTCGAAAATAATTGACGTACAGTAAAAGTATAGAGTTGCCTGTCATGCATTTTAATACGGTACATCTCTCACGTCGACGTCTTTCAAGTAAACGCGCTCGCAGCGCGATGCTGCAGAGCTTCCGGTCCGCCTCGACAGGACCGGTTACTTCTGATAAGCAACGCCGACTTGTCTGATTTCCAGAGCCAAGAACCGCTCCGGAAATTCTGTTTTAATGCTAAAAGTTGCATGTACCGCGTCGGTCGTATTTACTGCCGATGCACTAGCTGCCGCGTCTCTTCCGTTCTCTGTATCCGTCGATTTTGCGCCATCAACCCGCCCCGGGGGCTAACCGAGTCGGAAGCGTGTATAATAATTTTGAAAGTTTCAGCGCCACCTATGTACTATATGTATATAGGTACGTGTTAGTGCAGGGGTGGGTGATAGGCAAGACGTAGACCACGAAGCTATTTTTAATAAGATGACGAATAAGTTTGAAAAGCTATGAATTATTTTAAATTGGCATTTTCATGCATTCATTGATACAAACAATTTGTTTAATTACTATATATACGTATATAACAGTCTTAAAGATCTGGTTTACACTTTTGAATATCGTGATTTCGTAGTTGGATCAAGTTTGACGTGACTGCTTCCTCGGCCTATTATAGTCGTCTTGATCGATACTCGGCGTAGCTCCACTTGGTGCGAAGTAGTAGAAAAATCAAGTTCAAGACATTTTGGAGATTTTCGAAACTAATTATTTTTGATGATTATTCATTGGAATTAAATCGTTATGATATTTGTCGGCAAAATCTTATAACATAATTTTTCTCTTGTTAAAAAATTTTAACGTGATGAAATTTCAAACAGTTTTTCATATCTCCATCTAACTTGTGTTATTAAAATATATATAATCTATACACAATTTGTATTATTAAAATGTCTCCTTTCGTTTCTACTTGAAATAAAAATGTATTATTAAAAGGAACGATGCATTTAGTGGTCCTAATCCGCCAAAATAGGCACGTGCGCTAGTATAATGATGGCGTGACAAATAAACTTGTTCTGAAAGTCGCAATAAACTAATTAATTGCTACAAATTTAGTCTTACGCTCAATGGACGGTACCGACAAAGTTATTTAAAAAATACATTACTCTAGGATGAATATATTGTCTATATTTTTTTTTAAATTGAGTAAACGTTCATGAATTTTTAAATCGAGTTGTTCGTGAAAGTTTGTCAAACCCTGTGTTAGTTTCTCGTTGTTTACCAACACACGCCGTAACACATTTAATCCAGCGTTACACAACCACTTGTGTGCCGGAGCAAGGAGAAAAAAAAGTTTTTGGTCTGGTGACAAGCCATGTATGTGCATCGCCTTCGTCGCTCTGACTTGTTTCTGCATTATATGTACGTATGCATTTGCACACCCGTTTTCAAACGTTGAAACGACTACAAACTATCATGTGTATTATTTCGCCGTCGTTGCATTTCGTGAGCGACTAGCAATAAACGTTTAGTTAATAATGTCGGTTTCATTTAAGAGCGAAGCGCTTGCATCTTCGATTCGCGTTATGTCCATATACTCGTACATTTATTTGCGCAAACACATCTCTCGGCAAATAAACCCGTAAACTTTCCGCATCAATAACGACGGAGGGGCTTCGAACCGGCCGTCTGCCGCTAATGCGGCCAAGTTTCCCATCTCTCGCCGGAAGATAGACATCTTAAGCTGTGTAATAACGGGCGGCGTGCACAGACTCCTCAGTCTCGGTCGCCAGTCCATAATTCGCCAACTGCGCGCCCGGGAACATAACTCGGGAACCTGCGACGACAGACTTCATTCCCGCAAAGCGAGAATTCACTCTCTTAATCCGATTACTCCGCAGAGAGCCGTGGGCGGTGGCAGGGTTGAAAAAAATCACAATTTCCACGGGCGAAATTGCGACTCTGCGTTTTAACGTTTGGGGATTAGTCGCGTCGGCTTTGCAGCGAATCGGATTAGGCGGATTCGAAATTGTTACTCTTTGCGCTGTGGCTCTTGTTGTTTGCTCCCCCTGCTGAAGAGCAAAGGTGCTCTTGTTCGCGTTCCAGAATAGTAGGTAAACGACGACGTGGGATGCCGATAATCCTCAGCTTGAAAGAAGCGACATTATTAGCCTTCTCGAAAGGCGGCGTCGTCGTTAACCTTTGAAGTACCAGAGGAGAGGCAGTTTGCGACATAGTGAATGTCATAAACTGTCGATCTTATAAAATAACTGACTATCTCGAACGAGTAAATTGAATTTCTGACTATACTGTAAGGTGCTTTTCCTGGAACATTCTATCAGAAATCAAATTTAAAAGTCTTAATAAATTGCCTCTCTCAAAATAACAATACATATAGTATATATATGTCAGTTACAGAACCTGACAATGTATATACATATATATCACTAGGTTTAATACTAAATATATATTATAAACAAACGTTTCTTGTTTAATTCTCTAAATATGAACGAGGATATAAAAATAAAATAAGATGTTAGATTCATCAGACGTATGATGCAGATTACTAATGTGTCGTATACCGTGAACTGCGAGATGTGTTATATTATATTTATCTGTCCTCCAATAATCATTACTGAAGTATTTTTAAAAAATGTCAGGAAAGGAATGTTTGCTAGAAAAGCAAAGAGTTTCCAATAAACTGGAAATCGTCGAAATACAAGTTAGACAGACCAAGTTATGGAATATACAGTCCGATCTAATTTGTGACCATGACAACATAAAATACCATAAAAATAATTATTATTGCCATATCATTCAAGTTTAATATAGTTATGTATACATACAAAATATACAGTACGATAAAACCTCACTTAACGAGCACTACCCATAACGAGCAAAACAAATTGTAAAAAAATGACTCGCTTAATGAGTTACGAGGAGAATACCGGGAAGTCCCAGATTGTTCCCAAACTGTTATGTAATAAGGCCTGTGAGCGTAAGATGGCTATACCTCCTGTTAGGCATTATCGTATTTTACATTGAAATGTGAAAAATTGTTTCGCTGAACGAGTGTTTATGTTCGTTAAGCGAGGTTCCGCTGTATATGCAATTTCGTTGTTTTTACAATCACTTTGTTCGTGACCATGACAACGCGGTCAACTGTGTAAGCAACGTAATATTATCGCTATAGTTACCGCGTAACGCGGCGGTATGTGAATACCTTAAAGCGGTCTACAGCGTCCTTTTACCGCTGATGTCGAAGGATTGGTGACGTATTGAGCGAAGTTCCAAATATATCGGGATCATGCCTTTCAGCACAAAATAATGATGAAGGAAAAGGACTGTCTATAGGTTTTCACTCATTAACGAACGCCAGCCTAATGCGCTACAACGGGATATATCCAACAGTATCATAAACAATGAACGGATATTTTTTGCTCCGATTTTCTGCAAATCTTGTGGCTCGCTATTTCTCGGTTATACGGTTTTCCAGACCTCAGCGTCTGACTAGTCATCGTTAATAGATCCGGCGGCGCCCCCATTTCGGGGGCGGATGCTCTGCGGCTCGATTGTTTTTGTTTGGTGTTGTTTTTGCGCCGGGGTACAGTTTGCACAGCACTCGACAGCTCCTCTCGGTAATTGCTGTTGTAACTCACGTCTCAACTCGCCCCGCGTCCGAGTGTCTCTCTCTCTCTCTTTCTTTTCAATTCCCTCCTCTGTGTTTTTTTACTCCTTATTTCTTCCTTCTCAGTATAATAATTTTCGCTGCAATGTCGTAATTTGCATCGTCGCGCCGCAGCGTTCGTTAAAATCGCACGATTCGAAGCGTTTTTCTTATTGAAGGTATTTTTCTCTTGTTTCAGGTAATTGCTGTTGTAACTCACGTCTTTGCTGGTCGATGAGCGATGCTCGAGTGAATATCGTAAGTAGAGTTATGTCGCGTTTGCCGTACCTCTTTCTCCCTCTCTTAACTTTAAAAACACACCAGACTACACCAATTCCGCTGAAAGCTAGTACATTACTTATTATATCACATGTGTTGTTGAGTAAAAATGCAATTACTTATAGAGCTCGAAACTGATGCGTTCATCAGATATCGCGTATTTTTGGCCACGTCGTTGATCGCAATGACGCAAGCCCTTAGTTTCCGTTTGACGTCATGTTTGCGTTTTTATTCTTCTCATTATTTCGAGCGTCGTTTACGTAATTACACTATGAAACTTTGTTTCCTTTCGACGTATGACGTTCACCTGTATAATCTCGAACGTGAACGACACGTGACTGGGCCGCTTTAACTCAACGCGTGCATCGCCAACGTATCGATTTTCATCCATGAGAAAATCGGTAGATGGAACGGTCACGCATTGACGTAAATCGCTTTACAGCTTAAATAAATATCTATCTAATATCTATAACTAGATCAGTGGTACCTAAACTTTCTGCTGTTACACTTCCCTTGGGAAATATCTTACGAATCACGCTTTCCACGCTTCCAGCTTAAACTTGCGGGTGGGCTTGGCTAAAAAATGCTAAAATCTTGACGAAACTTTTAATTTCATAACACAAATTAATACTTTCGTGCGTTAGTTGAAAGAAAACTCACACTTTTCTTTGGACGGCGTATCTACATATCATTCAAGCGCGATATCTAAAGGTGGGCACACACATAACTGCAAGTTTAACAAGCATGCATGATCAATATTTTTGTACAAGCATGCTTCAGCGCCTGTTGGATAATTTTGCACAAACATTTCATCTGCAGAAGCTCAAGTATGATTGTACAAAAATATTGATCATGCATTCTTGTCAATGTTGCGGTTACGTGTGTGCCTATCTTAATACTTAAAATACCTGGGTTCGAATTCCATTTGGAAAAATTGAAAAACGTTTTTAAATTTTTATTGTTTCTGGAAGATCAGAATTGGAATTTTTATATATTTATTTATAATTTCGATTGATCTGTTTTCTTAGATTTTCTTGCGGATGAATAAGTAAAATAAAATCGAACTAGGTGTGCATAAATATGTATATATTGACTGTAAATTGTAATTATAGTTCATAAAATATATGTATGTCACTGATTCAATCCTATGTCTTACTACTTACGTAGTAGTTGTTGAGTGTGTTTACACATTGGCATTGGGCTTACAACTGTCATGTTACAAAGGAAGATTTTTAGAAAATAAATATCAAGATCCAAAGAACAAGGGCTTTGCTGCACTCTCCAGTCCATGAGACCCACAAAGTATTTTAGAATTATACTTGAACCTGAGCCTGCATCTGTGCAGCGTCTCTCTTGACACATGCCAAAATTGAGCGAAATTTCTCCGCCGCTTTTATGAAAAAAGTCTAATATGGGGGTGCATTATTTCGCAAGGACCACCTGTGATCTAGAATTTATAAATTCGGCGGTGGCAGCACACCAACCACCCTTTCCCGCATTTTGAGCACCGAATACATTTCAACAATGAGCGATGCCCACATGCACGGACGAGCCGACGACCGCACCCGAATTAAAATAATGGATTTTTCACAAAGCATTCGTGAAAAAACCGATTTGTTTTGTGTTATTCACGGACGATTTGATGCCACGATACACGTATATTAAATCGAAAGTAATGCGAGCGATGCATCCTATTCAGTAATTGAATACAATTTTTCGATTACGTCCTCCCTTTAATTTATTTAAAATGTGTAATTTTAGTCGAGTTAAATGGATAACGGACAAACGTACGTACCGATAGATTAACGAGCGTTCGATGAATTCGCTTCGTTAGAACCGATATTTAATACCGCAGGGAGCAAGTGAAATTAATTGGAACGATACAATTCCATTGTGTTTATTTACTGTGTGGAATAAAATCTACTCACGGATTGTCTAGTATTCGTTTATAGGAGGGAAAATTATGATACATAATTATATATGTATGTACATATATGTTACACCGAATCGGTGAAATCGCTTATTGCTTGAAATAGGCAAAAATTTGCCTAATTCATGAAAAATGCAAGCTCCGTTGCTTCACTCATGAATTATAAATTATGCGCCGAATGCGTGAATTAGGCAGAAATTGTTTTGCTTATTTCGTGTATTGAGAATGCCAAAAAGGTATAAATTTATATAAATTTTATCAACATGTATTTTGGACAAGCTAGATGCTCGCAAGCGTAGGTCGTTTCAGAGAGTTATTCATGGGGTGTTCACTGTTCTGAACAACGCTCGCTCCCACCTAACCTGTCCAACAATTACATATAAAACTTTTTAAAATTAATACTCATTTTATTTCATTAAATGACAATATATCTGATAATCCCTCGGCATCAGTTATATGACTAAATAAAGTATTAGTACATGGACCACTATTTTTAACGTCAATACTATTCATACATTTTACAACAGCAAACGTGATGTTTCGCAACTGTCAAAAATGACATTTGGCTTAGTTCCAAAAAACAAGCATTGACTTAAATGCATGCATTCGACAGATCATTTGCCTAATTCATGAATGAAATAACGGGCTTGCACTTTTCATGAATTGGCCAATTTTTTGCCGATTTCACTGATTGTCTATGAACCTATAATTTATATAATGGAATCAATATAAAATAAAATCGACATTTAAACATAGATTTGTTTAAGGTGAATCCGGTTTTTTAATTAGATTTTAATTAACTTTTAGATGTCGTTAATATTTTGGCGTTTTTTTTTAATATGTAGTGCAATTATAGTTTGATTAAATTAATGTGAGAGATGTTTAGAATAATTCTAAAGTAACACTGGTTAAATATCAATATCTTATAAACCTTAATTGCATTAAAAAATTTAAGCATTTATAAAATGATCATTTTGAGAGAAAGATAAATAATTGAATTTTAGTTCAAAATTTAATTGGGATAATAATTGTATAGAATATTGTATTTACTATGAAATATCTTGATATTTATAGTTTATTTAGTAATAGTCTGTTTTTATAGTTCGTTTTAACATATTGTCAATTCTTTTAACTGCGATTAACCTCACCAATGAGTAAATTAAACATTTTATAACTGTTTGTCGAGATAGTTGACATATTTATTCGTCGGTGATAAACGAACATGACGTTTTATTTTACACACGCCGTCTTATCGGTGTTGTACCGCCCGTGTTTTTCGGCCCCAATTTAATACGATGATGTTTTTTCATGTCGCATGTTTAATTCATGCCTTTTGACAGGTGGACGAAAGCCCTGCCTTGAATAACTCACGCGCCCTAATGAGAGTCAATGTTCCTTATAAAAGTGCGTTTTACTGACTAACGCAATTTTTGCTTTCCGCTTTAATTTTTGGATTATGTTCGGCGATAATTGGGCCCTTTGTTATATCGTTTATACGCCTTCTTGTTGTTTTTTCTTCCTCCTTGACGCTCTACACGTTATACCGTCGACAAGAAACATTACTCGTTGCCGTATCTAGTAAACATCGCTCGCAACACGAAGCCGTAAACTGTGGCCCGCATTTATTTACAATACAGTTTATCCAGTTATCTTCCCTCGTCGGGGATGTTGCGTAAGCCGCTTTTATGCAATTCCACTCGCCTTATCTTATCCCGCCGCCGATGTCGTCGTTGTTTTTTCCCTCTTTATTCTCTGCGAGCAGAATTTATCTCGCCCTTAGGGCCGCGATATGAAATTATCGTTGTTTCGAACCAATCGACAGTGAACGACGCCGAGCCGAGGAAGGAAAAAGAAAAAAAACTTTGTCTCTTCGGTCATTTGTTTCCGTACAAGACTCCCACGAGAGTAGCCTTCAAGTAAGCTATATTTCTGACTATTGACTTGATCCTTTTAGTTCGTAACGTACTGCCTCTTTCCGTCAATTGGTTATTTATTAGGACTTCGGTTCGGTTTACTAGGCGTGTATAATTATAACTCATCTGATCCTCTGAGTGTATTTTTACGATTGCTATCGCTTCGTATCAAAGAGGAGTGTTTTTATTATCCGCCAGTAATGTCCCGTAGTTTTTGTTTGAAAAAGCTTTGCTGGACTGTAAGCTCTTAGGCCAGACGTTGATTGTTTGTCTAACATGTCACGATTCTGTACAAAGTCGTAATAGTTAATTGTATCAAATAAATTGCTAGCTTTATATATTTGTGAGTACCTTGGATGCCAGGCTATTTCAGACGCGTGATAGCGGGATTTCATGCCTTCCTATTTTTTGCGCGGCTAATCACTGTTTCTTTCGCCAGCTTATCTGACTAAAACGGTCGTTTTTAGTGTGTTTCTGGGAAGAACGAATTTATTTCGTTGCCCAGCCGTTACTAAGGGGTGGCAATTGGCCGCCATGTATTCATTATATATAATTGTATCCTGATAGTATTTCTATGCATACCTTACGTATGCTTAAATTATAACGTACTAGTAATCTGTATTATATGTATCATATTTTTAACAAAATTAAATATTAAAGGATAGCGAAAAAATAGACCATGCTTCTTTCTGCGTACTTTCATCGAACGAGGATTCGCCTTCTTCCAGTTTCATACTCCCGCCAACTTAACTCTGTCACAATGAAGAATGTTTTAATCAAGTACACTGTCTGTCTACTATATGGTCAAAAACGCAGTGGATCCTATTTTAAATATAAATATATTATATACATAAAAATGTGCGAAAATAATAACGGTTACGCGTTATTATTTTTGCATTTATTTTTAAATAACGTATACGGTCTCCAAGTCATCTCTAAAGATTGGGTTGAATTTTTAGATTTTAAATTTTGAAAGCGAAATATCGGTAGTAGCTTTGATTGGTATAAGTTCAACTAAATTTTCGCGTGTCTCAATCCGGAAGCGAAGTAGTAGATGTTTCAGATAAAACAGTCGTAAGTACGCTATGTTAGCGTTTTATACTCTTTTGGAGATACTTTCGACTCGTCTAGTCAATGCGATTCTTCGGGGTGGAAACATACTATGTTGTTGTCTGTTACACTTCTTACAAAAATTCCCTTTACATAACAATTATAATTTAACTAACTGGAAATTTGACAACGTTGTTATTGAGCACTTGTAATTTGAATACCTAATAAGAACTTTTCAGCGACTTTGTCGGCACTTGTATGAATAGTACGATTCGTTATATGTATTTATATATACACCGATTGTCCTTTGTTTAGGTATATTTAAAATTATGCATTTTCTAATGGTTCTAATCCGCCCAAAAAGTCGCAAATAGTCTTATTATATTTTAATGAAAAATATAAGAAATTTAACATAAAATCTAAATAAAAAAAAACAGTTCTAATTTCACGTTCGAAGCTTTCATTAAATAAAATAGCAAGGAATATATTTATAAAAAAATACGCTGCACAGCAAAATCTATATTATTGTTTTCATAATGTAATATTACATAAATTTTACCCACTACGTTAACATCGAAAATTTTCACGCTGCGTGGTCAATTCAACTTTAGCATTTTCTTTCAAAGAAACACAATTTTGACCAATAGGAGGGCGCAAAAACAATTATCCCTTCTCAGAAGTCAAAAATCCACGTCAAAAGCAATAAAATTCGAACGCTTCCCACTGAGAATTGTTGTTGCGCCCTCCTATTGACCAAAATTCGGTTCGAATATACTTTGATCCTATCTTATATCAGAAGCCCGTAGTAATATCAGTAAGGATAGCTATCATATTTTTAAGAAGTGCAGACATACTATGGAATAATATACGATATACAACATCTGTCGGTACCAATTCTTTGCTTATTTTCCTCTGAGAAATGAGTTAACTTAATTTGTAAAATTTCTAAAATTAGCCTGTCAGTGCTCGTTTTCTTTTTAAATATTTTGATTTTTTGAAGTATTTCATTAAATGGCATGCATTTTTCTGGCTAAATTAAAGGGGGGGGGGGCAAATGCCTCTACCTGCCCCCCTTAAATGAAGTCCCTGTCTTTTTGTTGTACAATGATCTGTTATTTCTTTATTAGGAAATCTTTTTTGTTGATCATTTGTAATATAAATGTGAATTAAACTTGTTTTAATAGTCAGGCTGTCCTTGAAGGTAAGGATATGTGTGGTTTTGTTCATATCCTTTTTTTGGACTTTTGTGTCTATATAATTATTTCAAGTGAGTGGTCCCGTATGTCGATTCAATGGACAAATATATCTGTATCTATTTCGCCACTCACGCGAGCCTTTCTGCTCCAATTTAGTCGTTACAGGGAATCCCCGGGATAGAGACAGCAGCCGTTCCCCAGACGCACGGACGTCTCGTCGCCTGTTTATTCCGTCACTCGGCCGAAAAACACCTTTTTGGCCATTTCCCAAAGTAACGGCATAAATATTCCGGGGCGGCGGCAATCCACCGCCCGGTTTTATTGGATTTCGGGCTGTGGCATTTTATCAATCTCCTAGGCTTTGTTGTCCGGCTTATATCACGTTCGACAACCGACCGTTCTCTCTTTCTCTCTCACATCTCTTCGCCGTCTCGGTCGATTTTCGTAGGTCGGGCTGTAAAACCGGGAGATTTTTTACGTTTTCGACGTCGAAATTCGTCCCGTCCAATAATGGCCGGGGATAGATTTAATCAAACGGGCAGAGTATAAGTAGGGTGGCGTTCGCGCTTTGCAATTAAGATTTGCGATAAACGTGGACGGGCGTTTTATTGAAACGCGACAAAAAAATCTAATGGGAGTTTACAAAAAAGTATATTATAATATAATGGTTTCGTGCGACGTTTTAAATCCATATATCATTTACAACTTTTTATAGCGGTGGAATTATATAGATATAATTTATGCATGATATATTAAGGTGTGTGCTTATACGTAACCATGCGGTTTAGGTAGCAAATTTGATTGGGCAATAGGTAAAAATACTACACAATAATTATTTTCAAATACAATTTCGATAATGAATTGTATATATCTATAAGTCACTTTATTAAGAGATAAGGCGAAGTTTAAATTTTAGTATTATATAAGAGTACTAAATGATTTGATTTCAATGAGACATATTCTGGAGGTTGATCGATTTCTAAGTGAGAATCTCGGAATTTTAATGTTGACTGTCTGAATCGAAATCCAGGAATTGAATTCGTAATCAGAATTCGAACACGTAATGAATGCGATTAAACTTTTATATATGTAGATAAGCACGATAGAAGACATGGTTAAACCTTAGGCGAATCGGGGCTCTTGAGTACTAAAAGGCTATTAGTTGTTCGATGGAAGTGTCATGCAAAATGAGTTTCGACATTTTAAAGTCAGACTTAAAATTAATATTATTTGTATTGATTTAATACAGATAAAAAAATCAATACTGGCCATTGAAAATATCCACAGTTGCACAAAATAACTAAAAAATGTGAGAATTTTTTGGATTTTCTGCAATTACAAAGTTTTTTTCTTTATTATGTTGTTTGACTGCTATTATTTATTATGGCCAAGTTTGTTATAAATAACATGTGTATATAAGAATATGAATTACGCAAAAAGCAAATGGTATAACGGAGAAAAAGTACTACCTTTGTTAAATACAACGATAAGCAAAATAAATAATATACGTCTGTATTTTTGCTGTTTTAAAAATAAAAAATAATAATTTATTTCACTAGAAATACAAATCTTACAATTATTTAGACACATTTGAATAACAAATAGTTTAAAAAAACTGCGGTCTAATGGGATCGTAGTTTATAAGAAAAACTTCAACTTTGATATCCGTATTCCTTTAAAAACTGTCCCTTTCACGATCGCTTAATATATTTTCACTTCTGGAAATGAAACATCGACACATCTCTTTTTTTATGGGTTATTTCGGCTATTTAACAACTTGCTTTTATTCTGTGAATAAGACATTTAGTGCTTAGTAATTTCATTATCACATCTTTAATCTGTACAGTAGTATAAGTCGATGTTCGAGTTCGGATCCTAAATAATCCCTAATGTGCTTAAAGATTTGTCGTATCGGGGATATCAAAATTAGTGCTTACAATTATTATAGTTCCAATCGATCATCACAGATTAGGTGTTTAGGTGACTTTTTAATATCACGGATGAATATTGTAGTGATTTATTAAATTAGCGAATCCAATAATGCCCTTGAAAATTTATACTTTGCTGTCCAGAACAAATTCCAATGGTAATATGTTTTGCTCCAAACGAAATCCTTTCACGATTGAAATTGAAATATTACATAAGAGTTTTCCTAGATTACCCTACATGGAAATCTAAATATCGATTCTGTTTGTTTATTTCCGAATATCTCACTGCCTTTTCCATGTGGGGATAGAAATAAGGGTTTTACAAATGATCCTTCAATCGCCGAGGAATTTCAACTCGAGACTCCGCAGCGTCCGCTCGTACTCTATTTTCCGCCCTTCTCACGAATCTTCCAAAAAATACCCACCAATACACACTCAGCCACTTTACCGTGGATATAACTTTTTAATTTAAAAATATTACACGGAAATGGAAGCACTCGGTGTGATTTTCGTCGCCGCGCGCGTCAAATTAGCGCGACATTTTCCCCGGCTCGGGCGAAAGGGTGGCAGGCGATGGCGGTCCGTCCAGGGGTGGCCATTAGGCGTCCCCCAGCGTCCTTTCGTTGGCCGGTTGATGTCACGCGCACAAAGGGCCAGTGCCATTTAATGTCCCGGAAAATCAAAACCCCGGGCGTCCGTCGTTCTGGGGCTCACGTGCCCAGATGCACGCCGGCCGTGTATGGAAATTATTTACTTTATTATTATGTCTGCAGTAGCCGTACGTACAGACCCACCCTCGCTGCTAATAGAGCTCGTTATTTACCTGAAACCTTGACAGTGTTTGCCCGTTCACCGCGATGCCATCAATAACCCCCACGTCTGGAGGACGTCGAGAGTATTAGCTCCGATTATGGAGCGAGCGTTTTTACTAGATCTTTATGAAGTATAAAATAAACTGTGCTGAACGTCGTGATCTTTTATAATGTTCTGAAATCGTGATTTGACTTTTACGTGACAGTCCATGGCCATTGCGATGGAGAGCGTGAACGCAATACCTCACTCCTTATGATTATTTGTGAACGTGCTGTTGATCAATATTCTCATACATCGCCACGACCACTCCTTCGTGTGCCTTATAGATCAATGTAAATCTAGTCGTTTTGACTTGATAAAGTCAAAACGACTAGATTTACAATTTACAATAAGAATTTATTAAAAGCCTGGTTGTATATAATGTACAACCAGGATAAAAATTAGTTTGGTGTACTTCGTCATGATTAGTTTAGGTCTTGTACTTTTTGTAAAATTGTGTTAAATAATGCATATGATCGGTGGACGAAACGCCGCCGGTCGTCGTCTTTCCGCCGAGGTCCACCAAAGAATGGTATTGCCCTTCACCGCCGTCACATCAGTATTAGTAGAATGCCGTTTAGTTTTTGGCCATAGAAAATAAATCGAACGTTGAATAAGTTAAATTTTAAATCAAGTACAGGTTGCTGGTTTATAACCATTTTCTAGCTCACAAGAGGAATTTAAATAAACAGCAACAAAAACCATAAGTAAAATTAAGAAATATCTGAAATCATATTTTATGCGAAAAATAATTTAAAATATCTACTCATAATATTTAACTGATATTAGGCGTGTTTTGTCATTGAAAAGTATTAAAAAATACCATTAGTGTTATCCTTTTGCCCAATATTCATATTTCGAGAAATCTTAATTGTTTTTTAAATAAATATATTATTATATTTGGGGTACTAAGTTAAAAAATAAGTGATAATGTAGTGTGCATTCTTAGAGAAATTATCTCTTTATCCTTATATATCAATCTGTCTTTTTTTAAAAACTGCCTACCAATTTAAAAAAAAAAATTTTTAATATAAAAAGTCACTGAAAATGTATATAATTATAAATTGAAACAATTAAACTCTAGCACTTTGTTACAAACACTGCATACAAAAATAACAATTGAAAATTATAAAAAAAACAGAAACGCAACGGTCACGACAAAAGAAAAACGTATACTGGCTGAATCTATTCATTTTTTAAAGTTTATTGCAAAAACATGTGATTAAAACCAAACTTATTTAATGAAAATGCGCGAAAATTGAATATCGGTTTTATAGCCGTAATGGCAGCAAGTCCCTTGTACCTGAATTCTGCGGTACGTTTAGTGAATTCAAGCTTGGAGCCCAGTTCCTTTAATGTTGTTCCATTGTTCCATTTAATGTAGTTTTTTTCGTTCACTTTTAAGAGGTAAAGACAAAAGTTGTCTGTATGTTTTAAAAATTATAGATTCAGTTTTCTCTTGGTTTATTTAAATTTTCCATTTAATAAAATACATATTCCAAGTTTTATGAAGATTTTAAGTAACTTAATTTCAATTGGATCAAGACCGTAAGAATTAATTATGACAAATATAAATCATTATATTAAAATATGAATGTCATTAGTATATAGAACGAAGAGGAACGACCAGAGTAAGGTCGTTGGTTCGACTCTTGTCGGAAGCGAAATGGAAAGAAATAAATTGCGCTTATTTTAAGCGATTAGTCGCTACTAGAGAGACTCCAATTGCAACTCAGTATTCAAGCCACCAACCTCAGTTTTCGAGAAAGGACGATAAGAAAGTTATTGGGTAGTAAATTTTCGTTTAGGTCAGCTATTAAGTTATATTAGTTTTAAATCGTCAGTTATGCAGTTTAGTTATTCATCGACTTTTCAACGTGTACAGTCTATCTAAAAGTGTACAAAACAGCGATTTTCTCATTCGACTAGCACACGAGTGTGTCGGTGTGGTTGGTGGCCTAACGACTTTTCTTTTATGAACGTTCATAAATTTTATTTATGTACGCGAAAACACGTGTTCGTGTGTGCGCTCGCGTTCACCGAAGACATTAATCTTTGGTATGTTTCAATGCGACTTTGTGCGCGTTATCGATCGTGCGTGCATATATGTATATATAAATATACATATATCCGCCATTCTTTCTATATATTTTAACGGTTAATGGACAAAAAGTGCAATTCACGAATTATTGCAGAGATCGGGGGCGGGCGCGCAGCGGAGAAGAATATGTGCTGAATCACACGTAACGTGAAAAACGTCGACTGGTCCATTTGCCAAACCGGGAAAAATGGTTTTGATGAAAATATATGATTTATAATAACGGCACGTGCGTGCTGGCCGGAGATTTTCCATCCGCTTTCGTATAATAATAATTGCTACGTACTGCAATCGGTCACCGTTGTTAAAAATGTGTTTTACACGAAAAAGGAAAATTCACAATTTTTCACAATGCGTGTACGTTTTTTTTGTGTGTTGTTAAAAAGTTTTTCTTTCACCGTACCACCAAATCAATATCGTGTAAACGCTTACGAGCCCGCTTTTATGGTCCACTCGCCCGCGGCGTCATAAATATTGGTTTATTAGGAGGCGCCCCTGTCACCGTTGTCGCTTTTCCGCGCGTCGAATTAATTTTATTGCCGGCTACGGTCAAAAAAGGTGCGAGTGTGTGCGTATATGTGAAAAGACCATAAATGTGAGGGGTGGACCGCTGTGAAAAGCGATATATTACGTATTTATTAAAAATCGACAATATATCATTGACTTTATCGTATTGTTTGCGATATACAAATACACACCACACAGTACATATACCTGAACGTATCTTGAATAGCAATATCATTTTGCAGGTGTCAGTATCTGGTGGCGATGTCGAATGCATAATAATCTTGATGATTTGCAATGGTAAAAATCGAGACGCTTTGTTCCTTTTCTCTTGAGTGGGATTGGTGATGTGACCACGCATCACATATTTTATACTGGTTCTTATAAGAAGCTTGGATGAACAGTAGAAACGCCAAATTTATAACCAATCGTGTTATTTTTTAGCTTCAGCTCCGATACGTAGCTTACAAGATGGCCATCGAAGCTTATAAAGGGCTTAAAGAATTTTTATGTTGTGTCAATTGATGGCTTTCGAAAGCCTGTGTGGTTATTGAGCATTACTTGTGTGTTCCGAATCTGAGAATTTAGCAAAATCTTACTACAAAGTGATGTCTCAGGATAAAAATATTTCAGATGATTTGAAAATCGAACTTATCTGTAGCGCTTTCGGTTGTTAGTGTGTCCAGGTGGCTTCAACGTAGAGGCTCCGTAGCATGGTTAGGTTAGGTTAGCTCATCTTGAATATGGGTATTATTTTTGCTTTTAAACTTGTTTTTAATATTTGTTTTTTTCACACAGTTTTTCCAGGGGGGGGGGGAAATTGGCCAGTCTGTGATCGTTTATTTAATATTTAGATTAATGGTATTTCATTAAATGCCATGCATTTTTCTGGCCACAAGTGGGAAAAATTCCCCCCTAATGAATCCGTTTAGAATGCACGTCAAAAGCATTAAAATCGTGCCGTCGCATATTATAACAATATTACGACTTATAATAAGTGAAAATTAAATGAAGCATATCTAAACCGAATTTTGACCAATATGAGAGCGCAAAAAACAATTATCACTTCTCATAAGTCAATAATCAACGTGATAATTATAATAAACTTACTCCTCTAAAATTATATTTTTATTTTTTTAACTAATAATTATAATTCAAACAATTAATTAATGTATATTAATAAATATTTTATTATAAATGAGTTGGCTTCTTTGTCTATATTTTGGACTGACCTAATAAAAATTCCAAGACTATAATTAGTTTTAGTACTTTAATTAATTTGTGTAGGTTAGGTTTGGGTTTGAACAGCAAATAGATGTTTCGCTACTGACATTTTAGAGCAGTATACAATATCACTAGCGCCTATCAGTTAAATATATTTTCGCTAGTAGAAATATATATTTACTAGTGAAAATGTATTTGGACTTTACTAGTGGAAATAGAACTGCACTGAAAAATATACAATTATTTAAAAGTATATATTACTACGTATGGAGAAGTTGAAATCATATTATTTTACTAGTACCTGCTAGATAAATTAAATTTTCACTGGTAATATATTTATTTATCGGTAAAAATGTATTCCAATATGATTTCACTAAAATGACATATTTTTAAACATATTTTCGGGAGAGATTCGAGATTGTTTTTTTAGATTTTCTTTGAGGGATAACCCAAGAATTACTGGTTTAAAATCAGGTATGTCATTTCTGAGTTTTCCAGGGGGGGGGGGTGCAAAAGTTGGCTAGTTAGTGGTCGTTTTTATAATATTTCGATTTCATTAGATTCATAGTATTTCATTAAATGACATGTATTTTACTGGCTAAATTCAAGGGGGAGCAAATGCCTATTCCTGCCTTCCGTGGCGGGTGGTAAAACCCCCACAGTATATTTGAAGGACATTGGGTTTCATTTACTCATCCGGATAGTAGAATGCTTGTAAGCAGAACGTTTTGAACGTGCACATCTTATCTTGACAAACTATTGTTTTCGCGTTTGTACTTATTCTTCATAGAATTGAACCTTGTTAAACGTATTTGCCGACGTCTCGCAATTTTCTATCTAGGTTATTTCCGGTTTTTATGTTGTTTTCCAGCTCAATTAACTTTATTTGTGTTTATTCCTTCACAATACGTTATAAAAATAAAATTTTACGAACGCTGAAAGACGCAATAATACGCTTTGATTCCACTCACTCCACTGCCGCCACCCTCGACAATCAAAATAAATCAAGTTTATTCACATAATTAAACTGTTTTTTTTTTTATACATATATACACATATAAAATAGGCTTTCGGATATCGGAAAGGTATATAGAGCTGCGGTCGCAGTTTCGCACAGTTTTATCGCTTTCGTTTCGCATATTCGGCCGGCTTTATGCGCGCTTAACGTCTCGTAAATTCGATTCAACGGAGACGAAACGTCGATTCAATTAGGCTTTAATGTCGGCCCGGTCCATAAATCAATACGCGTAATCGGAAACGTCGGAAAAGCCGCGTACCTGTGTGTATGCGCGTAGTATAGTTTTAACCGCCGGCCGACTTGGCTGCCGCGCGGCAATATAAATCAAAGAGGTTAAACCTATCCCAATCACTTAGCGCTTACTCGCCGCGCGACCGCGATGCCAAGGGATGGTCTCATTCGCGGCATATGTATGAACGTAGGGGGCGGGCGGGAGGCTGGAAAAACCTTTCTGCTGGCTGCGCATTTTCCATTAATCAAACTTCCGGGCGTTTTGTCCGCTTCAAAACTCGGGTCATTTGTCTCTGCGAGTTTGCCGCTGCCACCCCCTTCGCAAAATCCCACCCTGGACGTGTTTATGAAACTATTAATAAATATTCATTGTTTGCTTTATTTCGACGAGATTCTCGGGAGCGAGGGTTTAAGGTCGTTGTAAATTTAGTGTCGTTTTCTTTTCCGAGTGTCGAGCGCTTTCGCTACGCGTCGTCCGCTATAAATAAAACGCTATTGATAGCTCTGTATTTATATAGTTCAATAATTCAATATAATTTAGTACCGCGCGTATTGCTTTTTTTTTGGATGAGAATGATATAATCGGAATTTTATCGCGACTCATTTTTTCACTTGGACTACGTAGCTACGAATGCTAGTTAGCTTTCTAGTGAAAAGTTTAATGCTAAGCTTTAAAATTTTGTATGTAAGTTAATTGAGGCTAACAAACATTTATTAATAAATTTAAAGAAAATGTGTACATTTCGATAGATAACATGCGCAATAATTAAATTATTTTTATAGCAAAAACAACTTTTCGCGAAACCAAGAAAAATACGTTAAATGTTGTATCGAGTTTTTTCCTTAATATTTTAATAACAAGTAAGTTTTGATATTCTAATATACAAATTTTAATCATATGCTATGAATATCTTTCATCACTAAAATACAATAGCGAGTGATAAAAACGTCTTAAGGTAATTTTATAATTCTATTTATACTGTAAGAAAAATATATAAAATAACTCCTTTCAGTTCGCGGATCTTTTAGAAAATAATGTGTATTGATGAATATTTTTCCTGTGAAAAATCCAGAATATCCAGATGTTTTTTTCATTAAAAACCACACAAGGGATGAGTCCCATTAAATATGTTTTTAAGATCACATTTTTAAAAATGTTTTATACATTCCCGTAATAAAGCCTTAGTTTATTTAACTCACAAATAAGGAAGAAATCATACAGAGTTGCAAGTTGTGGGAGTGTACAGATGATTGAGATCAAAAACTGTATGATCAAGCGCATTATCGTGTGTATAGCATCCGATAATATTCAATATCCGTTTTCGTTCTGTCTGTCCTCGAGTTAATAAACATTATTTGCACACCAATAATCACGGAATGAAGAAATTAAAAAAATATGAGCATATTTACAATAGATCTGATTGTTAGTATGCTTAAGCTTCTATTCCAAAATTTTAGTTTAAAATACACTTGTATTTAACGCTAGATTTCCATTTTATCGTCATTGAGGTTACATTATATTGACCTCTTTAGAAAGTTTTGTGGTACCTAAAAAGCAGATTTAACGAGAAATCGAAATACCACCGTACAAAGGTAGCGCAGCACTGACTCAACCGACATTGTTTGGTCGTGCATATGCAAATCACTACACTTTTGGGACGAACCTCTTATAACACTGGTCGACAAATTTTGACGAATGTGTTATCCCTTCAGTTTTAAAGTATTTGGTATGCTTATGTGCGAAATAAAAGAGGATCAGATTTTTTTATTTCATAATATAGCAAGTACTCGATGATAAAACTTATAAATTAACTTAATTTTATCCGTTTTGCTGCTGATTTGCGCTTGTATGTATCTTGAGAGTCTCTCTGCAACGTCCAGCACTAGTCGGCTAGCATAGATGGGCTCCATTTTACTTGGTACCGCTTCTCCATAGCCGCAATGTCCTGATGAAAGCGCTCTCCGTGCTCGTCGCTTACATTACTCAAATTTTCAGGGAATAAATCAAGATGAGAGTGTAGGAAATGGATTTTCAAAGACACGATACATCCCATATGTGAGCATTTCATGAAATCACACAAAAATCTGACGTGATAGAAATAATTTTTGAAATTTCTGAAATCAGCGCAACGGGACAAAAATTGTGTTGATCAGTTTAATTAGAACCTCTTCTTTTCTGAATGTCATACTTTTACTTTATTACAACACAAATAGCTAAAACACAATTTGCTTCATTATCAACTTAATCTGCATCTCACGATGATTAACTTGAAATTATAATCACCATTAATTACAGTGATTAATCGTTTTGTTTTAAATATTATAACGAAAAGTTGAAAACGAGAGCTCTCGCGCAACTAGCTAATCAGACGTTGTATTATGTTTTATACGTACCGGAATTTCTAGACTCGAGTCCGGAGCAATTAAAATTTTCCGACGCCTTTGATGAAATTGCGCAACAAATTTTTGCGCAAATTGATCGATCGCCAGCCCTTTGGAACGATCGCCTCTCGGAGCTGCAGTCGACGATCTCGGCTAATAGGGCGAAATTGCTCATCGGATACTACCCCCAAGATACGTTATTATATACATAGGGCGCGGGTTGTTTTTCAGCTTTCGTACGCGCCTTTGTCGGACGGAAGAAGCAGCAGCGCGCGCCATTCGCTGATAATACTATACGAGTTCTCCTTTTTCATTGCACTTTATTACCGACTTATCAGCGTCCCCTTTCGCTCGTACATCTCGCCGAATGAATGAGAATCCCCGGGCGGGCGACGGGGGTGGCTCTGTTTATCTCGAGCAGTCTAGGCACTTTTTAGTTTTATGACTTTCCCATTTCCTCCCCCTTTGTAGCGAGCGCTCTCTCTTTCTATACACGCACGAATGTGTATGTGTTTTTTTCGCCGCTAGAATTAAATTCGCATTTATGATCGTAATAAGCCCATTCATAAGCAGCACGCACGCGTATTCCGCAAATGGCTTTTAGTGTATTTATGCGTATAGAAATGCGTCGTTAACGTTCCTTGATTGAGCCGAGCTAATGAGCCGTTTCATTGCGATATTTTAAACGTATTACTTAGCAACCCTTCCACGTTCTTGTATTTATTTTATCGCTGAAATGCTACGACGATATATCTTCGATCTCTTGCGTACGGACGAGGAGACATATAATAAATTTGATTTATGGTAATTTCTTGCTTTCACGGGAAAAACAAATAAATATTTAGTTTTCTCGGTCGTGTTCCGTAGATATGACGTATCCTCGCTTGCCAGAAAAAGGCACGATAATAAGGTTAAGTATGTTTGATGTCTTCCAGAAATTGTGTTCATTATATATATCTTGTATATAATTAACTTTATCGCTGTTTTATTTGGAATATTTGTATAATATTCTAGATCTATTCAGGCAAATCAATGCTGTTGAACCAAATAAAGGGTTGTAAACAATTGTTTGTAAAATATTTATTTAGCATAGTAAACAGTGTTGTAGTGGGGCCGGAACAAAGATCTGGTAAAATTTATTTCAGTTTAATTAAATAGTCAAAAAAAATCACAATAATTAAAATAATAAATTAATTGTCAGCTTCACGTACTTCCTCACTCAGTATGCGCTCTTGCCTGACTCAAAAACGCGCACTAAACAGGTTCGTGTTAATAAATTTGTGTACAAAATAGTAGTTTGAAGCAGTGATTTTTTAGTATATTCTTTGACGCGTACTCTTGAGATTCGTAATAAAACATTATTTGCAGAAATATAAAATTTTACCAATAATTAAACTAATTAATTGTCAGCTTGGCGTATCTGCACATTCAGTACTTATAAGCTTTCTTGCTAACGCGCGACTATAAAAAGGCACACATCTATTAATACAAAGGTTTGTACACAAAATGATAGGCTCCCACAATATAATATTTTATTTATTATAAAATAGATTCATCCTAAAATATTGGCACATTTTCAATTTTTTAGAAATAATATGCAACTCCTCGAACCTGAATTTTTATATTTATTAAATTCTTTTTTAACCTTTTGTACATTTTCATCACCAGATATTTTATATATGTTTACTAAATTTGTTAGATGTAAAGATTAGCTATTAAGCTAAATAAATTAATAAAATAAAACAATAAATAAATATATATTTTTACCAGTGAATATATAATATATCTGGCAGATGTTAGTAAAATTATATGATTTCAACTTTTCCATACGTAATAATAGATACATATACATACTTATCATTATGTATTTACATGTGATGTACATATGTAACAGTGAATGTGTATTTTTCAGTGAAGTCCAAATACATTTTCACCAGTAGATACATATTTCTACTAGTGAAAATATAATTCAGCTGCGCTAGTGAAATTATATGCTGCTAAAATGTCTATGAAAATTAACAGTTGCAAAACTGTTGCTGTTCAAACCCAAACCTAACCTAGTGAAAGTTCTGAAACTAATTATTTAAAACTACAATAGGTCGCATCTCGCACATTGATCCATAGTTTGTTCCCATTCTACCTTTCTACCATTTTCGAAAATCAGTTGTAAAATAGTTTTGAGAAAAGTTGAAAACCAGTTTAAATTTGGTTCGGAAAAACTTTGTTCCTTTGTTGCCACGATATATCCACCTTCCATAGAAAAGTGCAGTTAAGCAGAGAGTAATAATCATGTAAAAGAGCACCCGAAACTCATTTAAAAATGACCGTTAACATGTTATTATATTATGATATTTTATGAATGGGTTTACATATGTATATGATAGTTTAATACTTAATGGATTTTTTATGAGATTTATTTAGAATTTTATATTTTTAGTTGTATAAAAATTAGTAAGTTCTATTAAAAATCAATAATTTTAAAATACCATTTTTTTCGGGCTTTAAGGCCGAAGGGCTATGACTTATAAACGTATATTAATTACCACATATATAGAGAACTGTAGATGCTACTACCGGGCGGTGTAGTTGAAATGGCAGGTCTTGGAAGTCGAAGAGTCTTCGTGGAGTGTCGAGTTGAATTATTGTCGGCTGTGATTTCCTGGAGCAGCCTGTAAAAGCTTCGCCTTTTGTGAAATAATTTCTACTAGTTCGCATTTATCTATTAATATTTTTATGGAAGGGGACAGTTTTTTTTTTGTTAATTTGACATTAAACTTGTTTTCTAGGGTACGTCATTGTATTGTAGTGTGATGATTATATTTGTCTAGTCTAAATTACAGCCGTTTCTCAGAGTCACTCCCAACATTTTAGCATCTCAAACATTCAATTGATCATAACACGACGTGAGAATTTCCAGAAGCGTTAATGCGAATTTAACGTGCGAATCGCCAAACGCGGTCAATCAAAGACGTTAATTCAAAAAACGTGTTTTGAGCGTTTCCAATCGTTTATTAACGGCATCGGTTGTGTTTTAACGTTTCGAATACGCAACTGTTCTTAGATCTTCGCAACGATGTGAAGTGTACTCGTGAACGATAACGTCACAATATAAATTAATAATAATACGAAAATTTCCCAAATGTAACAATTTCTACTTCTAGGTGAACAATGAAGGCGTTTTACTTATTGTATTGCGCCAAAAATACAATTATGGTGTTTCGCCATACTTTGTTACCATTTCATAATAAATTGCTGTAATTCGTATATATAGATTTTTCTTTTAAACAATGGTGTCACAGTTTTTTTTTCTTTGTTATCAAATTTGTTTTTTTAAAGTACTTTTCCTTCGTTTGTGCTCGTTGAGTGTATGCTATTGTCGTTTTTAACGCGACATTTCCAATTGCAACACGCTTTAAAATATTGTTATGGTAATGCACACTTGAGCGTATGCTTAGAACCGATGCAACTACGTGAGACCAGCCACGTTGCCGCCACGATGAATCATCACCATCATCGTTTGTTGATATGTTGGTAATCGTACCGTGACTGCGGTCGATTTCATCACTGTGCGAATGTGATAAAAGCAATATGTCTTCAGATTCTCTCAAGCGCGCCTAGAAATTAATTTCAAAGGTACTACTCCATTGCACACTTCGCTGAAAATATTAATGATGCAATGTATTGGAAAGTAACGTAATTTGTCTTGAAAGTATCAAACAATCGAGTATGTAACGTTTTTATGACGTTTTAATCATATTTAATGGCAAACGAAGCCACTTTAATGGCCAGTAATCTCAATGAAAAGTGTTTTCATTTATTTGATCTTTTAGCATTTTCAATATTTTATGAAGTTTTTCATAAAATGGTGTCAAAGAAGAGTTGAAATTAAGAATTTTCGAGTGAAATCATCAAGAGTACCACATAAAGCTAGAAATATGCTTCAGCAAACAAACATATTTGTGCTTTATAGTTAAAATATAAAATAACAAACACTATCTCTAGAAAAAATATTTGCATGTTACACATAAACAATGTTGAGAAAATAAGCAGTGATTTTTTTGTTTGAGATTTTATTTATATACTTATTTTTCACTAGTCACTTTTTTACAATGGTTTCTATTGCATTCACTGATGAAGCGTAATAATACTATTAGTCTCTCTAGGTAGAAAGTTCAACCAGTGATTTAAAAAAAACAATATATATATATATGTATATGTCAATATAATCTTTAAATAACCTTAAAATTAATAAAAAAAGGTTTGATTTGGTTGATGACCGATCCATCAGGAAAATGTAAAACTTATTTGAAGTAAAATTATTTTAGATAGTCCAATAGAAGAATAAATATGACTAATATCTAGATGGCTATTACGGCACGTTCGATAATTTACGACGTCGCTTAAATTCGAAGCAGATAAATAATGACTCGAAACAGCCCCCGAGCAGCGAATCTCGCTTGATAAACGAGCGCCATATTGTTGGTTCCGCGCAATTACGAGTCCTTAGCGCCAGAAACAGCAGCAGATCTTAGGGAAATTTCCATCGAATATCGGACAGTCACGCGCCTCGTTTTTCCTCGTCGGTTCAAAAACAGCACACCGTCGAAAGGCTGGTACCGCACGTAATTTGCCGCTTGGCATAATTCAAGGCCATTTCCTTGTCTGTGTATGTATTTGTACGCTCATAATAGCATCGAATGCGCTTGTGTAATCGAGTGTAATTTCTAGCAATTACTGAAATTATTAATGCGGTTAGCTTTGAATGCGCGTCGCGTCTGATCGTCGAGCATATTACCTATGTGCGCCTGTGTGTATGTGTGTACCAGTTAAATAACCCTAGCTTTGACGACGTTTGTGCGTCGGCGCTTCCAAGTTTAGACGGAATTTGAATTCAGGAATTAACTTTTGGGGCGTATCGTCGTTTAATGTTGATTTGGCGCTGCGCATAGGCAATTTGGTAATAATTGCGTAGCTAACATATTCCGAGACATCATTTCTTTGGCCCAAGTCAAATGTACCATTTCCATCTCAAATCGTTCGTATACAAATATGTATAACCAATCGTCTTTTTAAGGTTCACGCGCATCGAGCGTTTTAAAGAAGTAATTGAGTGGAAGGATTTAATTGACCTGATTCTGAGTAAATTGTACTTCGTTTTTGTTTGATGTATCTGGGGCTGCAGTCTCTTTGGGTACGCCAAAACTGGGTAACTGGGCGATGTTTAATTGGGTGACAAACTTGCATGCTTAGCTTTATTGTAAATATAATATTAGTAAAACAAACAATAAAACGAAAAAGTATGTTTAATTAAAATTCATATAATAATTATATGCGTATTGCATATAATTATTATATGAATTTAAAAATAACTAATTGCCACATTATTTAATCCGGATATTTTTCTTATAAAACCTTATGAAATTATTAAAAAATATAGTGTATGAGTATTTATTAATTACACTGCGACGGCGCCGACGCGATTTTATTGCTTTTGACGTGAATTTTTGACTGCTGAGAAGTGATAATTGAGCGATACGATAATTATGCATTATTATCGTATCAGTTGACCATGTCCGGCAGCCATACAAATTCGATACGTAACGAAATTATCCTACTATATTGACAACATCCGAAGGAAGGGGATGCTTTTTCTATTCGTTCTTGTTATCGAGTCTTACTGGAATAAAAAGCAGTGTGATTCTGTTGGAGCAAGCATTCAAAACCTAGAACAGAATATAGTCAGATTGTCAATTTCCATGAACAGTTACTGATATAGCATTTATACACAGTAAAACAATGTGTACATCAAAGATTAGATAACTCATACTGAATGTAAAATATAATTGTCATTGGTTAAAAAGTTTTTGACACAGCTTGTTGTTAATCAAGAGAACCGTCTCGTTTGCTTGCCATTCTCTCATCTTTGTATTCGAATCTAAAGTCTCATTTTAGCATAGATTTTCCGCAAGAATCTGGTATACGGTCACCTCCACAATTCGATTTCATCAGCACAACAGGAATAGACGGACCTGGTTTCATTGCAAACGTAATAAAAATGTGTCATCGAATTATTATTAAGGCAAGCGTCATTTTTTGCGAATATTAGTTACACGATAAACACGCACACATACCCATCGCGCCCAATCAATTATCCCTGTGCCGTCGCATATTACGTGCACGGGCTGGTGAATAATTAATTTTGCGCGGTTGCTCTGCCGGCTAGCCAAATGACTAACCAACCCTTTGCACGCGGTGATTAAGAACGACGATCGTTATCGGCAGCTCAGCGATAGCGTCCGTATGCGTTTGCGCGTTCTTTCTTTCTAATTGCGAACCTTCGTAGGTGTGTACGTGTATATGTGTGCTGTGCTGAGTTTCAATTTCTCGCCTCTGAGATGCGAGATAAACCCTGACAGCCGCGTGTATCGATTTCGCGAGAACAATGCTCGTATCTCGTCTGCCCACGCGCGTCACTACAACGCCGCTCACAATACGACGCGTCCGTGCGGTTGACAGCCCTGACTTAATACGTGTAACCTACACACACTTCCTCGTGTGTTTCATAATGCGAAGTTGAGAGTCTAGTCAAAATTCTAGCCAATGTTTTGTCCCCAGAAATATTACTCTCCTCCTCTCCGATACAGTGCAGCAGATAAGGAACTGTGAGCTACGTGGATTTATAATTAAATTTATTTCAAGTAGCAAATATTAAATATCGTATCAACTCGTGTGTTTCTAATTTAGCAGACTGATGGTGACGGGTGGCAACTACACACAGATTTGAGTCGAAAGTTTAATGATGTATGTGATCGGCGAACGAGGCGCCGCCGATCACATACATCATGTCGAAGTCCGCCAAAGAATTGTACTGTCTTCCGCCGTCGTCACGTCAGTGTTACCCGAGTACCGCCTAGTTTTAGCCACAATAAATACATGAATATATAAATGCCACACTATAAATGCCTAAATCTCTATGCCTAAATGCCTAAAAACTCACTATATTGTACATCTGTGGTGTGCGTTAATAAGTTGACAAACCATATTTATTTTTTTGTGCAGTTATTGATTAACGATATTTTAAATGATACAAGTAAGTTATAAAATCATACTTTTAACAATGAGAGTTGCTCAAAAATTCATAGGATAGTAATATCAGCTAGTGATTCTGAAGTTACGGCTTTTATAAAGTCCCGATAATTTTAAAATATACTATTTTTGATAAATAATTGTATGTACATGGGTATTATGTGTATAAAAACATCATACATGTTAATTAATTAAAAAAATTAAAATTATTTATTAATTTTATTTAAAAAATACTTTTTACCACTATAATTATCTTAATGTTAAATTTTAGATGGGCAAAAAAAAAGACCAAAGCATTTAAGAGCGAATTAGATTTCTGGCTTGCCATTGAAAATACTCGTTCGCTTTCCGTTGATGTTGATTTCGTCGACTACATTTCATATTTTTTAATGAAGAAATATTCTGGTAGTTTAGTAATGGTTTGTTTACCCTTTATTCGATTATCAATGTCATGTTAATGAACTCGTCATCAGTGTTCTTTTCTTTATTATTTTGAATCCGATTCCGAAATAATCTAAATTAGAAAAGTCCTTCTAATAAATCTTACACATCATTCAAATATCTATTTTTGGGAGCAACGTCGAATATAGTTTTTATATGCACTTATTTTTTTGCTTATTTTTTCCTTTTTTTAATTTTTGTTAAGAGCTCTGCAAACATTTCTAGTGATAAAATTGTGCTAATGTCAGTAGAAAATCAGAAAGTCCCGGGAGACGAGACGGCACAAAATACCGGTAAATAAATTCTAAGGGTTGCATCGATGCAGAATCCCTTATATCAACCTAGATCGCGAAAACAAATAATGTAAAATTTTATGCATATATGTATGTAGAATTTTCATCATATCCAAGCTCTCCACTTCCATAGATAGATTGACCAAAAAAAGCAAAAAGCTCAGTGATTCCTGCCTCGCTACCACTTTGGTGCAAAAGGTCTGTTTAAATACAATTTTCAGAATTATTTTTACAAACTGTAATTTTTGTAATTTCAGTGGTGACTGTTTTGAGTTTTCTGTTAATATGTATATATTTTTTGATATAATCGTTTTTATCATATGACATACAAGGATTGTTTTGGATCAGCGCGTGATTTTATATTGTATCCTTGTGGTAAAAACGTGTAATCAACATTAATTCAATTAAAATAATCTCATTACACTAAATAAAATGATAAGAAAAACGATTATAAAAAAATGCATAAGCTATCAAAAAAATTACTATACATTTTAATATAAAAAATCTTATTTTTTATAAATTCATGATTTTAATACCCCAAAAACACATAGTGTAATAAAATATTGTTCATATCTTAACCTTTTTCAATATCATAACGAGAATTTTTTTTAATTTTATTTAATTATTTAATTTTATTTAAAAAAAAACATTGTATTATTTTTGTTCGTTTGTTCGTTTTTTGTCTTTCTCTTGCTGGTTTTCGTGTAAGCGTGCGAGCCAGATGCACACAATATTTTGTGAGTTTGATTTATTTTTAACAACGATTGAAAACATTCGGAATATAAAATTGTTTATTTTAGTTACATTAATTTACGCTAGCTGACAAAAACGTTCTGTATATTGTTATTGTTAAATTATTTCAGCATGGACAGTAAAAGTGATGAATTACATTTTGTTTGTAATTTATATTTGTTTTATTATTAAAATGTTAACTAAATAATTAAATATTTTTGGTTGTTTTCACAGTTTAAAAAAATATTGCTAAAAATGAGGTGATAATTAATTGCACTGAAGTTTAGATCATATTTACTTTGCTAAAAACAATTTGCACTAATAACAAATATATTGCACGAAAAATAAATTCTCATTGAACAAATATTCTCACTTGTTTTAATTACTTTTCATGGTGCCATTTTAGCGTGCTGCGGTCTGCCTTCACATCTTTTGAAAATTTATTGCGAATCGTCCATTCGCTGTTCAAACCAAAAAATAACCTTAAACGTCCTAAACGAATTACCCAAACTCCAAAAAATAGACTTCAAGTTCAAAATTATGTTGTATTAAGTGGAAAATATTAAATTTATAGTGCAAAGTATTCAAAGTAAAATTAAGGTTGTACCAAGTGCAAAGTATCAAATTTATAGTGAAAACTTTCCTAATTATAGTTCCATGTACTAGTGCATACCATTTAAACTAAGTGCAATCATATATTCCCCCTAAAAAAGTATTGTAATTTATGTAAATAAAGGTAAATTATCTCTGTGGTAAACATTTTGTTGTTCAGTATTGTTTACTGATCGAAAAAAAGAATTGTTTGCATACTTATTATATAACATAAGTTAATATTTATTAATAACTGTTATTTTCATTCTCTTTATACCTCAATATTAAAAAAAATGGAATAATAACATTATCTTGATTATGATAGCAGTCTGCCTTTCTCCATTTCGTTTAACCGTTGCATATCTGATAGAGAACAGTCATAGCATCAGATATGTACGCATATGTATAAATGTTATCGTGTATGATTACCTATCCAGTAAAGTAGTTGAAAGGTTATGTGTGGTTATGATGCTTTATCGTCCGAGGTACAAACTTCGTTTCCATCATGCATAAAGGTATCCAAGCGGTAGTGCTTTGCGAAGCTGTCAAAATGGGCTTTGGATTTTGTGGTTGATCGATTTCGGTGTGTTCTGGGTTCCATATTTCGTTCGTGTTACGTCACCGCGGAAATCGAACGTGCCAAGCGCATCGTTACGCAAATCGAACGAGACTCGTTTGTTAACAAAGTGCTGCAAACACATGCGTTGCTTAACTCTTCGAGTCGGAAAACTGACCACTTCGCGGAATTACGAAAGGTGTTCCACATTGGTCAAGACGAGCATCGCTGAAGTATAAATATATTATAATGGTTTGTTTTCTGCGGTACTGGTATTTTTATACCTACTGACACGGATAAATTTAATTTAAATCCAACATAATAACTAAGCAGTTTCAACACGTCAGAGCTCACTGTAGAGGAGACTGCTGCTTCACGGACAAATTTTATTTATGATAAGAGTCCTTTCGTTTTTAGAGGCTTTCGATAGCTTCAACATCGCTCAAATATGTTCGATTTAAATATAAAAATAATATAAGACCATTTCAACAATATTATTTATCAAGATAATTTTGGACAAATAAACGCAGAGGTCTCAACGTCTGATTATTGTGCTTATGGGAGTATGGGAGATCACACATTGTGTGTTCACCTTTATTATTCATATTATTTTGTCTAGGGTGAATATGATTTTCAGTAGAATTTTTGCTTATTCAATTCTTGATATTCTCAACTTTATGATTTATTTTCCAGGCTTTCGCTCGTAATCCTGTCTGTGAATTCTTAATATAGCCCCAAAGCCATATCTAATAAAGTGCTATAAATATATCCCGGCAGTACGTAATATCTGATACATAATGCGAGAGAGTGTCGTTATGAGCGATTTTCACCGTGCGCACGCACGCGTACGAATCATTGTTTCGATCGTCGGATTTTATACCTATGCCCTCTACGAAAAGTAACGCGCTTCGGACCCGGTGTGATAAATTAATACAATAACTCACCGCCTTTCGTGCGCGCATACGGATAATAAAATAGTGCGGCATATGGTACATTACCTTTGTTAGTTTCCTTTCGCGGACCATTTTTATTTCCACCCCGCTATCCCTTCCTGTTGCTTCGCTTCCGCCGTTTCAGTTGCGCTTTATTTATTATTTAGCGGAAAGCGACGGCGAGAAAAAAACGCATATAGTGTATTTTAGTAGTTGTTATAATGTATTGTAGTACCATTTTTATATTTCGCACGAACGTTTCCAGTTTCAGCCGGTTGTTTTTATTGTGTGTACTTTTTTTTAATGTACGCTCGCATAATACGAGCCGTTAAATTTGAATAAAATCGGCTGTGGGCGATAAAGAAAACGCTTCACGAGTTAACACTTATGTTTTCAAATTTAACTCGGATGTTTGTGGTATCTTGGAATCGTTAGTAATTAAAAAAATCTACTGAAAGACGTATCGTCTTTTTTATGTACATAATATAGACTTGCATAAACTTAACAAAGATTTTTCTGCATTACAAAAAAAAGGCTTGCGTGTTCTTTTATGCAATTATACTTTATCTTATTTTATGTTGACTTGTGCAAGACAGTCTTTCGCGTATCACTGACTAGCAATTTAGGCTCACACGCCTTATTAGAATATTTCAATTGTATTTTTTACTAACTGCTAAGTTATACCAAATAAGTAATATTTTCTTCGGAAGAACTTTATTTATTTGCCACTTTCATTTCCGGACTTTTCTTAGTATGTCGGGACTTCCCAAATTATGGGTCGCGACCCAGCACCAGAATATGGAAGAAAAAATCTGGAAAACGTTTGTTTTGGGTTTTATTTTTTCACGAAACCCTGATAATTGAGACTATTTAATTAATAAACAGTTGAATTAATATTAACAATTGAATAGACTTTGTCTGGTCCACGCTGCCCGTTGCTGTGACGCGCTGCACTGCGCCTATTGTTCCGTTATCCAAAAGTATCGTTTTCTCCGAGCAGTGGTTGAGAAGCTGGCGCAGGGATGATGTCCGTGGAAGATCCTCGTGGATTTTGTAGATGGCAGTGACAGTGTTTGGAGGCAATTCCTCTTGCTGCGAAGATCGTGTTCGAGAGTCGTATCTTCGCGTCTGTTGGTGAAGGCGCGTGGCGAATCTGCTAGTCTCTTCGAGTGTCTGCCGGAGTTTTCCATGTGTCTGCACTTAAGTATTTAGGGCTGCAAAGCTTTCTCATCAATCATAATCATGCAGCGATCATCCAGCCAATTGCTGCACTTCTTAGAACACCGAAATAACGCTTTAAGAAAGTGACATTTGCTTGATGGATATCTCCGAGGTGAATTGTGTAACGGAAATATTGTGGTCTTACGGTGCTATTTGTCTTCCGGTGATATATTGTTTCCCGCGACCGTTTCATAACAAAGAAATATTCAATGAACCGGAGAAACCTTGCGTGTTATTTATGAGGGAACCCTGTTCTAGTAACGAGAGCCTTTGTGTAATCGCATTATTCACAATTTTCAAATACATATCTTAGATAGTAATATAAATTTTAATAAAATAAAATTGTTTAATATACTGAAGTTCTATAATTTTCTATGGGATTGTAAACATGTTATTTTAAAAAACAAATAATTTCTATATTTTATTAATTATTTACTTGATTACTTTTTATAGAGTATATAATAATTACTTATACATATATGTATACATATATGTAATTGAAAATAATATAATAATATAGCTAATCTTATTAATGGAAAATATGTATATAATGAATAATAATGATTTATATTAATTTGTTTATTTACATGTACATATTAAAAATATATAAAAATAACAATCCAATTTGTCATTTTAGACTGTAAAAATTGAAAAATCTAACATTAAATATTTTAAAATATATTACTATATAAAGGTTAATTCACAAAAAAATGCATAGTTAATTTTATTAAGAGAAAAATGTACATAAGATATAAAAATAATTTATATATACAGAATTTTTTCTTGCTTTTGCTGTAGCAAACTGGTTACTATTTCACATTTAAATGTTATTTTATATGCGAAATAAATTTAAATAATGTCTTAAAAATTTCACATCCCGTTTTGCCCCCCCCCTCCCCACACCTAGTCTGGTGCTCGGAGACATATGCACCCCCCTAGCTACGCCTCTGGCATACTGTATTGGGTGCATTGTAGCATTCATTCAATACTTTTTTATTATTATACTATTAATCTTACGTTGTAACCTGATATACGTTAGCCGAATGTATTACAATGGGGTACAACTGTACTAATTGTGTAATTCAATAATGAATACCTACGAGAAAGTAACTTTTAGTCTGGGAATTGGTGACATTTATAATTAATCAAGATGTCACTTTGCAGTTGGAGCCGGTTTTTAATATTAGCGCATTTTTATAAATAAAAATTTGAGTCTGCTGCCGTGGCTCGAACCCGCGGCCTCTGGAGTTACCAGTCAAGACCGTGCGGATTACGCTATTCCGACCCTTTATTTCTTTTAAATGCAAATAAGCAATATATATGAGCCCTATGCAAGTACTAACAGGCTGCCTCAGGCTCAAGAAAAAAACTTTATAAAATCACGCCCCCTAAATTTAAGAATATAGCTGCATTGTGCAAAGAAATGGGGGTGAAAATGGACAACTTCTTATTAAGTGGGAATGTTTTAAGTATCTTATTGAAAGAAAAACAACGATTTTATAAAGCTTTCATAATTACAAAAGTAGAATGTGATATTGAAAAAATAAGTGAAGGAAATATAGTGCCATCTTTGGAGAAAAGATAAAAAATATAATATTTGGGTTTAAATAAGTTTAGTTTTAATCACATGTGTTTGCATTCAACTTCAAAGAAAAACATAATTTTGTAGATTCAGCCAGTATGCGTTTTTCATTTGACGTGACCGTTGCTTTTCTGTTTTTTGTTGTTGATAGTTTTCGATTGTTATTTTTATATGCAGTGTTTTGTAACAATGTGCTAGAGAGTTTTTAATTGTTTTAATTTAAAATTATATATTTTTTAGTAGTGACTTTTATAATAATTGTATATTTTTAGTATTGAAATTATTTTTTTCTGAAAATGGAAGACAGTTTTGAAAATTCGACAGATTGGTTTGTGTGGGCAAAGAGATAATTTCTAATGCACACAAACTTTTTCATTTATTTTTAACTTAGAACCCCAAATATAGTGATATGTTTATTTTAAAAACAATTAGATTACTCCAAAAATGAATATCGGGTAAAGGGATAACAACGCCTGTAAAATATATAATAGCGTTTTTATATTATTTTCAATGTTTTAAATTTAGTCGCCTATCATATGTAATAATTGACAGCATTTTCAGATGAAATTGGTGATAAACAAACCTAAACAATAAAAAATCTTTATTATAAAAAATGTTATGTGCAGCAAGTCAATTCACTATATGGCAACACTGTGCCACAAACAAAACACAGTTAAATATTATGAGTAAATATTTTTAATGAATTTTAAATCGATTTTTAATGATTATTGTAACATTTCGATAAAATATGATTTCAAAAAATATGTCTAATTTTTGGATTTATCTGTAAAGGTTAAAGCAAGCAAGGGTGATTTTGTTGTTATTATGTATAAAAACTTTTTTATATTTGTTTTATTTTACCTATAGACCAAAATAGGTGATAATAGGTCGCGATAAGAACAGTTTGGGAAACGCTGATCTATCCTATTTTGCGTCGAACAAAATAGTAATAAGCTCACATTCTTGAACTTATAATGGATCTTTGTTGTGTTTGATGAATACGAAGAAAATATGAAACAATTACTTATACTACATATCTGTATTTATTATTTAAAAGTTTTGCTCATATGAATTTTAATTATGGCGGATTAGAGCATTTATTATGCGCGTTTGTGCGGATTGTGCATTGTCTCGGTGGCGGTGGGCCGCGGTGATAAATGTGCCGCGGTAATTGGTACTCGAGCGCGTTAAACAATAATACGAATACAATTTGAATGAATTACCACTGCCGAGCTGCTTCCCCCCCATCCACCCTCGTTGCGCCTCGTCAGGGTTTTCCCGGACCGTGGATAACCAACTGCGCTTGCTTTGGGGTCGATTCGACAGGTGCATACAGGTAGTGATAAACTTTCAAAATTAAACGCGATTAAAAATGAATGATACTTATGGACTAGAAACGGCGCGGCAACAGGTGCCGGATTCGGCTGGGGTTACACATGTCGTTATAAGTTTTCGCTTAACGGCGAACGATTCTTCGATTGTTTGAAACTTTTAGACGTAATTTACGCGTATTATGTAAACATGTGTATTAACAAGTATTCTTTGTTCACGTTACAGACGAGCGCACCTACGCACTTGCATGGAAAAGCTAAAAGAGATGGTTCCGCTCGGCCCGGAAGCATCGAAGCACACAACATTAGGATTATTAACAAAAGCGAAGAGATTTATTAAGGTACGTCTGAAGCTATTTGCATTTTCGCATATTTTTTACGTTACTCGTTAAAAGCTCGCGCGAGCGCGCGCCGCTTCCGTATGCAAAAGCTCATTAGCATACCGCGCAATTTTCCCATTATGTGGCGTTTTCCGCTGCAAAAAAAAAACAATCGATTGGGGCGTAAATCAGCGGACGATCGCGTGCTAAGCTTTCGATCTTGATAGTTGTACACAACGCGAGCTTTCGTCACGTGCTCGCGCGAATCGATCAACCCTAAGCCGCGTTTACACGGTATCATCACGTGTAAACGTGGCTCAGCGTTGAGGTTAATCATAATTAGTTGCCGCCTTTCTCGGCGCTCCCCGGATGATTGATTGATCTGCTCCTACGCGGATGCAAGTATCAGGCGGATTATGCCAGATCAGCTCTCGTGTGCCCGCGGTTATGGTGACGCTTTAACTGGAAACGTTCCGCATGAATGCCCCGTGGCAAAGGCGTGTAATTAGTCCCACATTAATCGAACGCTCACCCCTGAAACTCTCGACGCCCAACTACTAACCCCGTGTGTGTTTGCGTACGCGACGGCATGTTGCTACAGAGTGTTTCAAAAGTTTAAAATTGGATTCCTTTGCGTTTCGTATGGATTTGCTTAATTGCGTGCTAATGAAGCTTGGCAAGAAAGTTCATGGAATGATATTTTAAAGTCCAGTTTTTATAATTTTATATAAACCATTTAGCTGCTATATAGTGTTTCAAAACATTAACTAGATTACACCATTTACATTAATTAAAAAAATATATCGTAATATTTTTTACCATACTTCATTATGCGTATGTGCAGGTATTCGTTAGCTCTCTTTCTCTCGCGCTATCTATCTCTTACTCGCTCACGAGTAAACGTGCGTGCGAGATGCACACGCTAGACATTTTATGAGTCTGGGATTTATATTTAGCAGTAGTTAAAAACAATTGTTTGTTACATTGGAATAATAAATTGTCTATCACATTTAATTACGTTAACTGACAGTAAACATTCTTTCTATTGTTATTGTTAAATTATTTTAGCACAGATAGTTCAGGTAATGAATTGCGATTTTTTAATTTGTATTTTTCTATTATTAAAATACTGACTAGATAAAATAGATTACACCAGTTTGAATTTATAAAACTGTAGTTATATACATACATACGAGGGTAGATCAATAAATCCTTACAAAACAATAGAAAAAACATTATTTTGTATTGATTCATTTTTATTTCTCAACATAGCTCGATACATTTCGCTCAGCGTTTTTCAATCATACAAAAAGTAAGATTCCGGAAGGCTCTCAAAATAGGCTTAATTCATGCATTTTCGCCTTCGGAACAGCACAAGTGTGTACCCGTGTAATTTTTTGATGGAAGAGCACTTTTTTCTTGGCCAAGCGTGGGCGTATTTTCTTGATTTTTTTACTCAACCGCTCCAATAACAACGCATATTATTCTCCATTTATGTGGATGATTCCGCGTGCATAACAAAAAACGATATCTTATTCCTACACAATTTATCGTGCAAAATTTAAACCGCTGATCCATTTTATATGTCTGTGGCCTCAAAAGTTCGCGCACTTTGCCCTGTCGATCACTCAAGACTAGGGATTCCAATCCCGGGATCCCGAATCCCGGGATCCCGAACGATTTTCAATACCCGATGAGTCCCGGGATTATAAAACATAATCCCGAATTTTTCGGATTGGTTGATTTATCAAGCACAATCGAATTATTATTGACAACATCGTTATATTTCGTGTGCAAACTTGCGCGAGTTGCACGTGTCATCTGTGAATCTTTGAGGCTGTGAGTCTAAACGTGCTTTTTCAGCAGCAGGCTGCTTAGGAACCAAAATCAGATCAAGGCTAAATGATAAAACACTTGATGCTTTGATGTTACTTCGTGAGTTTTATTCAAAATAATGTTTTCAATTAATTGTGTCTATGAATGTACATATGTACATACATTGTCAAAAGTTCATTTTTTTCTTCTCAAATAAATATATAAGACCTTCCCTTTTTTATTTTTATTATATTATTTTTTATTTTAAGTCCAAGACTAAAATTATACGTACTTTATACATTGTACGTTATAAAAAACAGATGTAAAAATATATTGTATTATTCATTTTAAATTATTTTTATCGATAAAATAACATGAAAATTATCCCGGGACTGGTCCCGGGATCCCGGGATCGACTAATTGCAATACCGAAATCCCGGGATCAAAATTTTGGCCCGGGATTGGAATCCCTACTCAAGACCATATCGTGCATTTTGTCGATCGTTTTTGGCGTAGTCACCTCAAGTAGACATCCCGAACGATGTTCATTGCTTGTGAATGTATACGCCCATGCTTAAACTCATTCACCAAATAGTAAACAGTTTTAAACGCTAGTCCAGATGTGCCGTGGAATTCATACAAATTAGCTTTGATTTATTTCGGTGTTTTGCCTTTCAAATGAAAGTGTTTAATCACTACACGAAACTCGTTTTTTCCATTGTTCGAAAATAAAAAACGTTTGCTTCAATCCATCGTAAAAATGAAAGGACGCAATGGAAATGGCTGGCAATTTGACAGCAGCCTATTGACAGTTGCTACTTTTCAGAAACAAACTATTTTTTGTTTCGATACTTCTACTCTAGGACTTATTGTCCTACCGTCGTATATCCATTAGCATATTTTACTCAAAAATAAATTTAAATATATTATATATTAAAAAAAATTCTAATTTCGAGCATTTTGAAATCAACAATGATCATTTTCAGTATTTTTACTGTTTTATAAACAACGATATATCGTTGTTTAGCAGCCAAAGAGTTGAAACTAATATAGCAGCAGTTTCGTGGCTCATATATAAGCCGCCTCTATTTGATAGTATAGTATAGACTATAAAGATAATATATTCATTAAAAAAATGACGTCAATTTCTTATTAGCTTATATATAAATAAAAGGCAATTAAAAAGTCGGTTCTTGTCACGATTTTATTTATACGATACAATAATGTTGAATAGTTGTAAAGAAAACGCAATTACTAATACATAATACAAAATAGTTCTAACCCTGTCATATATTTAAAGTAAAATATGAATATCTTCGCGGGCCACGTGCGTTCGCGTGCCGTAAGTTGGACAGCGCTGTAACAAATCGCCATTGAGATTTGTTGACCTGAATTAATGTAATGAGTATTCGCATAATGTCAGCCCAGTCACTTCTAAAAGTTTTCAATGGGAGCTAATAAAGTCACACCTTAGACCAGTGTTTCCCAGCCTTCTTTATGCCATGCCCCACCGTAGTCTTTTCTAAAGTCATATGCCCCACCGGCATTTTTTTTAATAAAACAGTAGTTAAATTTTCAAAACGTATATTATAATTGAAATAATTACAAAATACAAATTAAAAATGTAAGTAAAATAGAATAAAATGGTAATGCCTAATCCATTTTTAAATTATTAAATTCACTTACGCTTGCTACAAAGAAATTTTATGTCTGGATTTAACTTGGTTAATTTCTGTCTTAAGTCCCCTCTATTTGTAATATTCAATCGATTTCTTTTTTTAATGAGTAAATCGCTTATGGCGCTAAAACGACATTCCACTAAATAAGATGATGAAAAGGGTAATAATAAATTTCTAGCATGCAAAGTAATATTAGGATATTTTGTGTTAGTTTCTTCGCACATCCATGCCATTATTCCTTTTATATTGAATAAATTTGTAATCGAATTATCATTTTGTATTTCCGAAAGTTCTTCTTCATACAAATTTTCATTTAAAATATCTACCAGCATTGGTTGTGTCAACCAAGCTGGAAAATGTATCCCTTTTAAATCAGCAAATCGTTCTTTAAAATCAGTTGATAAAGTTTGCAGATGGTCAAAATAACACGTTTAGCATTATCAGTCACTTCACATTTTTGGAGCCAGTAAAATTTTTCAAAATTGTTATTAAAAATATTTTTTTTAGATAATTCGATAAAAGTGGTAAATGCAAATATCTTTGCTTTTGCATCGACAAGTGTTTTCTCCGATCCTTGAAATTGGCTATTTAAAATATTTAATTTTTCAAATATATCAGTTAAATAGCTTACAAATGCTTTACCGTCGACCGTCATCAAAAACTTCATATCAGATCGGTTGCTTAAAAAATCACAAATGGTATCGAATAATTCCATAAATCTTTTTAAGGAATTTACTTTTGTGAGCCATCTTACTTCAGTGTGAAGTAACAGTCTTACGTGTTTCGCATTTTGTTCTTCACAAAATAACTTGAAGAGACTCTCAGATTTAGCACTAGTTTTAATCATATTGATACACTTTATAACGGAATTTAGTACCTCATTTAGAACAGGTGAAATGTATTTAGCCACCAAGTTTTCCCTGTGAATAACACAAAGCACCACAGTCATATCTGGATTCTCGTCTTTCATTAATTTTAAGCAGCCATTTTTCTTTTCCATCATATTGGGGGCACCATTTGCAGCACAAGATATTATATTTTTCATTGGTATATTTTTAACATCTAAATATTCTTTTAGCTTATTAAATATATATTTGGAGGTAGTGGTGCTTTCTAATGATTTGCAGAAAAACATTTCTTCTGCAAATTCTATTTTATCAATATATCTTACGTAGCTAGCAACACGGCTTCACTGTCTCTCAAAGTTAATTCATCCGTTTGTAGTGAAAATTTTCTTGTTTTCAGCTTTTCAACAAGTTGGATTTCAACGTTTTCACTCAATTCGTCTATTCTTCTGAAAACAGTAGTGTTGCTGAGGGGCATAGCCTTCACGAGTTTGTCATCTTGTTGTAGAACTGTTTTAAAAAATGCTGATATTGATGGCTTGATTAGATCCTCTCCTATAGTATGGTTTTTTCCACATTTAGCGATGAGCAATGAAATTTGGTAACTAGCCTCAAGACTACGATCAAAACTTGCAGTTTGTGCACAAAATAGATTTGTTAATGTTGTTTGTTTTCCAAATTTTTCTTTAAGATTTTGAAAGAAAATAATATCTGAATTAATATGAGTACTATGTTTCGCCTTCAAATGTGCTTCAAGACGACCTCGTTTCATTGTTTCATTGGTAAAGGATTTTTCACACAGAAGACAAAAAGTAGGCATTCGTCATACCCAGCAGGTATAAATCCAAATTTTAAGAAATCCTACGCACGTAGGTATATTTAGTCGTGAACGAGCAAATTATATTTATATGTGGAATATTCGATAATTTCCGACGTGTATCATCTCTGAAGCGTGGTGTCCCATCTCTGAAGCGTGGTGCCCCACCTCTGAGGCGTGGTGCCCCACCGGTGGGGCGTACGCCCCACCGTGGGAAACACTGCCTTAGACATTTTACGAACATTTTCGAGGTGACCTTTTTTTGCTGCCCCCATAAAATTAAATCTTGTATTTTGACCCATACCAATGATCGAGTTTGGCAGGCCTCTTCTAGAAGGATAGGATATCGCCAAAGTTGAATACTTCACTTATCGCTTTAATACGTACGGCGGTAACTCGTAACCCAAATTTTATGGAATTAAAAAGGGTTAAAAATATTTCCAAAATTCAAGTTTGTATTTCTATTTTAACTCATTTGCGTTCATATATTTCGCGATTACGTCCCTGATTCCATTCGCTACGGCAATGACATCAGCGATCGCAATTTCGCTCTAGACTCGAGCAATCTTCAGCATTAGCTACATGATAGGAACAGGTCATAATAATAATGTACTAATCGCGTATGTGTTTGTTATGCCTCAAAATATAGTATGAAATTTGTCCGATTATGCTTTTTGAACCGGAAAGTGTTAGGATTGATTGTATGTGTTTAAACTGTGGACAGCGTGCATGCGAGGAGGGTCAATAATTTAATACCGTTTTTGTGTGAAACGACATTGGTCACGCTCAGCTGGCTCAAATAAATCTATAAGCTAAAACAGTCGATACAATGTATGCTTTCACACATAAATTTACGCGTACCTCTGATCCGTTGTGTGCCGATTTGCATGTTACGTCCTTTCGAATGGGTCTACGCAAAACAGGACTTTTAAATAAATCAACGGAGCGTCCGCGTACATTTTTCTATAAATAACGAGGCTCGTTATGTACGGCACAATCAATATTCACCCTCGCATTATCGATTTTTACAAGCGATTCGTTAACGATCTCTCGATTTGATACATTAGACTTATCGCCCGCGTCCAATCGTAAATTGGCGCTTTAATTAAAATCGGTGCTTTTTAACTGGCCTACCCGTATAATTTACTCTCTTATCTGCTGGGTAGCTTTTTATTTTATTTTTTTGGTCGCCGTGCCCCCGAGTATCAATTTGTAGCCAATGGTAACTTTAAGTACGGTGATTACATCCCGTTTCCTTCGCTCGGCGGATTGTTTCCGTGCCGTGACGGGGAGAAGTTATGTGACATTGAAAACATTCGGGCAATGGTAATTTCGCCCTCCGCGTTACGCATCGACACACCCAAACGACTATCTGGTATTTGTTGTACTTTTTATCCCTTTCGTCGCGGGGGTCCGAGCCGCGTCTTTAGTGTATGTACGTGTATCTTTTTCACAGTTCGTTAAAGTCGTGACGAAAATTCGGTCGATTTTTTTTTATCCCCGAAAAATAAATTATAAAGGCTTTTGTTGGCTTTTCCGTTTTACCCGAGCTTATGTGCTTATGTAATCGCCCACCGCGGAGGGAAAATAAAACCTCCGTTTTATGAACTTTCTCGGTTTCTTGCCGGATTCCTTTTTCGCATTGAACGAAATTCGCAAATAATGGCCTTTGTTTGAGTGCATTGTGTTGGCTTTTTCGCTTCGTTTACGGCGCGTGTATTTTAAAGAAATATCATATTTTCATCCCTTACATTGGATTAATGATGACGAAGGTTTTTGCTGCGTTTTATTCGCTACAATTCTTCGGCGATTAGATTAAATCGATTCAAAAAGGCTATATAAGATGATCGTATATCAATATAACCTGTTTTATCGTTTCTATAAAATCGGGCCTAGTGATTATTATATAATTATCGATCATCGCAAATTATGTTCTCCTAGATTGTTCTAATATTACTTATAAGCATAGTGACATATTATATATTGATTATACACTATAATAATGTCACTGATTCAGTCGAATGTCTCACTATTTACTTATTGATTGTGTTAATCCAGTTGTTACACATTTTAGATTAATTAAATAAATATTTTAAAGGTACAATTCGAAGATATTTAATTATTAAGTAATTTGACTTAATTTCTACTTTTGTCTCATATGTATATATGTAGAGACTGGCGTGTTCTGTTGTTGTATATTATGGATTTATTTATTTATTCGAACATATTTTTTATTAACCCAAAATAAAATGGTACATATCTTCGTTATTGGGTCACGATTTAATGCATATCGAAGCGCCAACGTATGCAGAATTGTCATCGGTGATGAACGATGGGTTATTGTTATTTTGATAGGACCGAGATTTTGAGTTGATAATAATATCAACACAAAATCGTCAACAGAAAACACATCATACTGTAAAAATATCAATTTAGAACCCCCCCCCCCCTGCAGCTAGAATAACAAAAAAATGACGCAACTTGACTGCGAAATTTTACCCGTTTTAGCACCATAATATTCTCATTATTTGCCGTAGAATTTGCGATTGCGAGCATATTTTTTTCCGGAAACGTGTTTATAATCCAAAGCACTCGTATATCAAAGTGTATTTCCTATAGGAAATAATATAAACTCAGATGATTCGTTTCATTACTCAAAAATATTCATAAAAAAGTATTAATAAAAAATACCTTTTGATATTTTTATTATTTAAATTTAATATTAACTAATTGATCAATTAAATTTAGTGGCTGGCGTGAGGGAGACGAGAGATAGGGGAGAATCATTGCCATCTTTTGATTTACTGAATTTTTTTCCTTTTTGTGCGACTTTAACAAGGATTCCGCATATTCTCGCTAGTTTATCAAGATAAAATATGTTGAAAAAAATGCTCGTCTTGTAAAACACCATAAATCCAGAGTTTTACTGTATTAAGATCTAAGGAAAACTCAAAAATAAAATGTTTCAAAATATTTTCCGCCTAGCCGAAGAAAATTTATGAAAACTTATTAAATTTATTACTTACTAAAAAAATAGATTATTGCGTATACATACATATATTTTTTGACAACCAGGGCTCATCGCGATTGAGACTTATTGCTCGATATTTCGGCAGTGATAGACCTGCCATGATCACGAATTCGAAGCATCTCTGAATTCGTGATTATAGCAGGTCTATGACTGCCGAAATATCGAATAATAAGTCTCAATCGCGATGAAACCTGGTTCTCAAAAAAATATACGCATATGTATATACATATATCCATCCCTCTCTTACTCTTCTCACCCACATTATTGAAAAAAAAATACATTTTCATGAAAATCATCTGATCTTTTGCATAATCCCTTTCCTCCTCTCTATCATCCGTTTCTCCTTTATGCCGGGGGATAAGACATTCAGATATTGCCCAGTCAGCCGGGGGACGGAATCTGTTTATTTTGAGGGGCGCCCGGGGTTAAGTTTTTCGTAAACCGGCCTTTGTTGCCATCGAGATTTACATGTCTTTTTTATTCGCCGGTCGTGCGCGATAAAAAAAGTTTCCTTTCGCATTTTTGATATTTGCTTTTTTCGCTAGGGTGTCGTGTTCGTTTTTGGTAATTTAATTCGATCTACTATTAGATATACGTGTATATTTTTAGCGGTTTGCGCAAAATGTCACTAGAATTGGTAGGCGCGGAGAAAGGGTGAAAACTTTCGGCCTCCTTTCTACCTACCCCATTCTGCTGATTTCATTTTCGTAATGGGTCGTCCGTCGCTCGTTCACGCCTCGCGGACTCCGACCCTCTCTCGCGGTTCGTCATCATTAATCTTCGGCGATTGGTTGTCGTTATGCGACTTTGCGGAGCAGCATTGACAATTTGAAGCGAAAATATCGAACGTTCCGCGGGAAGTGATTTAGTTCGGCGTGCGCATCGTTGCTTAACCGTGGGAGTCTACCGACGAGTGACTGAAAAACTGGTTCATTTTGCTACAATGGTGGTGACTTGCGGTATGTCAAGATTTTCATTATGTTCGAGTTTGCGCGACGTTCTTCTCCGACGATTTTGCCACCAATGTACTTGATCTTCCAAATATCTAATCAAGCATTTGTTCATTGAGTCTTGATCATATCAGTTTAGTACTTTTTGATTTTTATTCTAATATTGCATACATGTTGGCATATAAAACGCATCAAAGGGATATTTTTAAATACAGTTCTAAAAAAGTAAATTTGTATCTTATCTAGATCCACGGATCTATTATACAATGTTTACTTTCAACGGACGCTCGTTACGTTGCCCTCCTGCAACACCTGTCCAACGTTTGCCGCATTCGTATTATAATAATCCGACGGCGATATGGAAATTGCCTCGTATTGACGCCATCGCTATGTCCCGACGATGTGTACTCTTGTTTGGTTTATTTTAACTCGCGGACTGCGGAGAGAAAGATACACATCTCGCGTGACATAACCGCCTCTAACAGGTTCGCCTCCGGGCTTTCAGAACGTGCAAACTGAACCGCTCGGCTCTCTCGTTGCGACCGCAGGGACAAATTGCAGAAACGTGCCCCCTTCACGGTTTGCGTTTCGCCCCCGCAGATTTATGTTTTTGGATGATTTGAAACTAGATTTATAAGTAACTCCTTTATTTAAAAAATAAAAGAAAACGTCTGTCTTGTGTAGTGTTGCTGAGTTCTAGTTTGATGAGTAGAAAAACCAAAATTAAAATATTTACTTCGGCGTTAATATTATTTTTATCACAGAATGTAAAATTACAATTCATATAACGATATTTCATTCTCCTAAAAAACACGATTAAATCAAAATTGTGCGAATTCTGGGGTCGATTTTGCCGTCTCAGTCTTTGTACAATTTCGTATACCTGGACAGAGTCGGCCTCACGCTCCACTAAAACTATCGTCAATTTTGCGGGGGCCTTGGAACCCTTTGTGTAAAAGAAACAAGAGCCAGAACAACTTGAATGTGTCGTTTCTGTTAATCATTCCTTAAAATTTATATTCAACGTATAAATCAAGAAAATACACAAAAATGTGGCTCATTAAGTTCGAACCTGTGTTTTCTTCTGACGAATGGGCGTTTCAAATTTCAACATGCGTTGATTGTTAGCAGTGATTCTAAAACTTTTTATGTCGGGCTATTTAAAATTAGCAATATTTTTTGTAATATAAAGATTCTTTAGTCGCCATATAATATGTAGTTCTAAGATGCATTACTTTGATATAAAAAATTACAAGCGGTTTTTTTGCAGTTTGTGTAGTTTAGTTATTTTGCATGATGTATGTACAAATAATTTACCTGTGATTTTGAAGAATCAAAATGTCAAACTGCTTATATTGAAATCATTTGAAATTTTATTTGGAATTGCGACACTACACTTATATTAGTGTATTTTATGTATTCTTGCATAGACCATCGCACTCGCCAGAGCCGGCCCTGTTCTCAGTAGTGATTTTTCGCAAGAAAAATATTAAATCGAAAATATTTATAAAGTTGAAAATGAAATTCGTACGATTAATTTTTACGTTTTATAATCACTGCATAAAAAGGGTGGGTCCGTGCCAGATGTTTGAAAATATGCACGCTTTCAAATCTTTCACTGCGGATGGCTTATATAAAAGTTATCAAGAAAATCGCCAGTACTCATTGGGCACATAATGGTGCCATAAATCTTTGAGCTTAATAATAGGGTTATTTAGACCGTAAATCACTTAAATGTATTAAACCATAATATTTTTTAAAACATGGCATGAATATGTGCCTCCCCCCTCCCTCCCACATATTAACAAATTTCGAAATGGCGCGTAAAAATATCACCGCGGTGAAAGAGTGAAAAGCTTTTAATAGAGGTTGGAAGTATTTAAATGCCTAAAAATTGTTTACAATTTTCTAAACTATTCAAATCAGTCTTAACCTTGCTTTAATAATCTAAAAACTACATTAATAATCAGATAAAAAGAAATCGCTCTGCGTGGGAATCGACAGATTGCAAAAATGTATAGGGACTTTCCTCAGAGTTGCGCCATAAAGTCCTCATAATTGTTGTATTTGCGGTGTATGTTGAAATAAATTGAGGCAATGACAATGACTTTAATCGGGAAAAAAGGTGTCGTGAATATATAGCGAAGTAAAGGATTTTCTTAATAGGCGTTTAACGATCGTTGCAAATTATGAACATTTTCAGTCATACAGGGCCAGTGTTTGTAAATATTATGACTCCACTTTCTAGTAATTAGGAATATGTAGCCCATTGGGATCGATATACACCTGTGAGAGCCGTCCAGATTTCTATACCATTGTTTTATCGTTTATCATCATTATTATATGGCCCAAGATAGGAGTTAACTTTAACTAATACTGTCTTCCATTAAACTCTTCCCTGGACTATGCAGCACCAGTTGCTTAATGTCGAGCAATTCGGTGGTCTTTCCATAAACTCCGTACAACCGACGTTGTCCTCTCACATGCGGACTTATTAAGAATTAGCCGCTTTGCAGTCTTCGAGTACACAATGGACAGATATCCGAGACGTTGTATTTTGATATATTTGACGGCGACTGTAAAGTATATTATTATATTATTTCACTATAAGGACAAAATACTTTTGCAATAGAATTAATGAACTGACTGTCTCTCTTGTTGGGCTGTTCAAGTTCATAATGATTAATGACTAAGTTTTACGCGCTCTAGACTTGAACTACCGCCACCGTCCACCCTTTGTTTTAATCTCAACCCGGGCGTCCAAATTTAAGCCAACCGGCCGACCGCCGCTTAACGATCTCGGCCAGGACCGGTTTGTAACCCCTTTGAGAAATTAGGGTGAGTCAGCCTAGATGTTGTGTTCGTTAATAAAGCGGAATGTGCGCCAAACGCCCGATTTATCCGAGACCGTCCCGACACGCGTCGCCCCGCTAAAGCCGGTCGCCCTCCCGTTTCGTATGCGCGCCCGGGATTAGCCTGGGCGACCGATTGAAATGCTGGCCCTGCGCTCTCGTCGCTTTATTGTGTAACTTGTTTCGCCGTTTGTCGGCGGCGCGCTTTGTTTTTAATTTTCGCCTCGGGTGGGTGTTCCTCCGTTTCTCGTTTCGCATGTGGGGCGCGCACGGCACGCGCGCGTATATCGCGCCCAATTAGCGTCGCGCGCCCGTCGAAATATCAATTAACGCGCTCTGCGTTATCTCTCGCTTGAAGCGGGGCGAATTTGAATTTTATATCGTATTATAATAGCGCGTGTCTAGTTGCTACTAAGGTTCGCTTCAGACTATAAGTCAAATTTATATATGCCATAATTTTGGTGGCAGAGGTGGAGGCGAGGTTGATACAAGAAACGACAGTAGAACATCAAATACAATGAACGACATTTTTGTTTGATAGTAAATACATGATGTTACGCAAATTAGAACTCCAACTAAAAATGACAAGATGGCGACCCTGAAACATATACAGTAGACCCTCCAGTTACTTTTTGTGTGAGCGAACCAAAGGGAGAATATCTCACCACAAGCGCCTGATTCATACGTACGTATTGCAAAAAGTGTATGAGTATTTTCTAGTCTCCCAACTACACGCATCCAAATAGCACGTCAATAAATTCATTGTATTATATGCAATAATGTGCTAAGATATATTTAATTTTGCAAAAGCCATGGTGATGATTATAATATCTACTAGTCAGCAGAATACTTTATAATTTATTTTATGTTTTTAAAGTAATGGCAAAAAAAATACATTTTCTACCAGCAGTTAGTGTTAAGGTGTAGCATGTAAGAATCTATGATATATACCAGATCTCGGCAACCTTTTTTGGCTGCAGGTCAAAATAATTAAAATGTGACTGTTAAAAAGACTATTCGGGTCTGTGAATATTTTTGGTCCTAACAACCATATATGTGGTCTAGTCGTGACATCGTAACACGTTAAAAAATGATATTTGCAGAATTTAAATGGGTTAACTCTATAATACCAACATTATCGACCGATTTACAAATATCAAAAGCCAACTTCAACCATAATGCTTTTATTTATTATATATAGTCAGTATTTCTTCTCAAAAATAATTTATAGAGAGTTTTTCGAAAAAATGCAAAATGACGATTTCTCATTTATTCGAGAATTACCATGACATATTTTTTACTTTTAATTAAATAAAATAAAATAAAATAAAATAGTAGTTTAAATTCGCCAAATTCACAACTGCATACAGAGCAGGTAGTGAGAAAAGGGACTGATATTTCTGATCAAAATTTCGAGTTTTATTACTGAGTAGGGATTACGATCAGCAAATATTTCGTTTCAACTTATTCGGAGATAAGCAGTTCATCAGAAAAATATTAATAGCAAGGCTTATTGAGTAATTATCATATTCTTAAGTGCTTGATAAAGATTCGTTCGCCGGCAAAAGTCAATGTTTTCATGTAAATGAATTATAAATCATGCGATAAGATGTTGTATTTTTTCGAAAAATACGAGGGAAAATATCATGTGATGAAAAGCGATCGTTGAATAAACATGCATTACATATTTTAGTCAGAATGATAATATTATCTTATATAATAATTTTGAATAAATTAGTGATAAATTATATTATCTAATATAATTAATCTAATATAATTTACGTGCATAAATATTGACCCAAATCTTTGTAAATAATATCAGTAAAAAGTACATATAATAATAAATATATACTGAATATTACATATATTTTTTATTTGAAATTTTCTTAGAAGCGCTAATTATAACAAATTTTGTGTCTTACAAATGAAGTGCTTGAATATATTTTAACACCAAACTGATATTTTTAATGTGTGTATGTGTACTTATAGGCGTAGTGCTAAATTTTGCTATTTTTACTCAATCACAGTTATTTTTATATCTGACCGAACGAAGCGGGGGATGTTGGAATCCCATTATTTTTTAGCATATATTTGTTGTAACACACATATTCATATAAATATTAATTTATTGAATAATGTAATAATTAAAGGTCACAAATATTTTGTAATAATTTTTATTAATATATTTATATAAATTTAGCCAAGCTAAGTTAAAAAAAATTGGTAAAAAAACATGGTCTCAAAGTGCATAGTTTGATAGATAAGTAAATGGTTTTAAAAGGACCTTTCTTCTCAGTTCGGTCCATTACAATGTCTTGTGTCTGAAAAGACCTAAATATTTAAGAATACGACTTGACGGGCTTTCATTTGAAGTTTGCAAAGATAGCAAGTTAAAACCAAAAATATAATATCATGTTAAATTACATTAAAATAATAACGTTTGAACCCCCTCATCTTTACTGCGCCTTGTACAAAGTGTACGTTTACGTATATATATATATATATACATATATGCGTACCCAGGCTTTACATTATGAATGGTTAGCAAACCCTCCTCCCTGGGCACCTTCAGCGCGATGCGTGTCTAAGTATGATTATTATTAATACGCGAAACCCGGCTCAAACGATAAAACCGTACCCGGTTCTACGCGAAGATATTACGCAACGGGAGTGAAGGATTAATTATGATATTGCTCGCCTCTTTCTCTCTTTTATTTTGTTTTTCGGTCCGATTTTTTTTTTAATTTTTCACTCGTCGCGTTATCACCCCCTTCAGAGTTGAACAATTTTATGCGTCTTCTATTTATTTTCCCAACCCTCGGGCGAGGGTCTGGGGGGGGCCTTTTTATTAATGGACGCTTCATACGGGAAGACACGCAATTAATTGTCGCTCGTTTGGTCACTTTAATCGCGTGATCGCGTTTACTTTTCGACTCGTCAACGATGCGATAATTGTCAAGACGACGCGGGCGCCGGGGTAAATTTTGCATGAACCACTTACAGGTTTACGGTGGCACTAACAGGTATGGCCGCTGTGTTTTATGGCGGTCGTAAACATAACATTATACTCTTAACTTACGTATAAAAACGACACTCCTCTCCCTCTCGGTCGGTTATAACGCGGCCCGATTCGTATTACCTCCTCGCCCGAAAGTTACGACGTTTCGATTTGAATAACGGCCTACTCCGTAACGATAACGATCGAAGTAATTTTTCTCGAATTTATCGCCGCTCGGTTGTTTCATTCTTATTTTTCTCTCGACACTTTTCCGCCCAAATTAAATTATATGAATATGCTGAATCAACTTCGGTCGGCTAAGTACCGTTTGGAAACTTTGCGAAACTTGGCTCGTTTCCAGCGGGGGCGCGAGAAGAATTTCGCTTGTTTTCGTCTTTTATCGCGGGGAATCGTTTAAAATTTTAACGCTAGCTCGCAACCGAATTTCTTAATGCAGTTTTATGCAGACGAAATTCTGAAAGGCCGAATTTATTATGTATGCACTTTCGTCACGTTGCGCTTACAAATTCGACCCGAAAGAAGCTGATAAAAACGTATGTGTTAACAGAACTGTGCAACAATAACACAGAGTGGATTATTTAAGATGAAAATTCTTATTCTTTTTACACATTATTCGATTCTCGAATTAAAGAAGGAATTACGTATCAAACTATATTGCATAGTTTGATATTAAGTGTCTTCTTCAGCAAAACGTGGTTACTCATGTTGGCATAGCTTGAAAGACCTGGGTTCAAATCCCGTATATACCATAGTGTTTTACAATTTATATTATCGTGTCTTAAAGCTCGAAGTAAGTGACTATTATATAATTATAATTTCGACTGATCATCGTAGATCAGGTTTTCCTAGATTTCCTAATCTATCGTATGAATATCTTAAATAAAATTAAGCCTGGTCGTGCATAATAACATGTATTGATTGTATTGCAAACTACAATAATAGTTAATAATTAATAAGATAGTGTCTCAGTACTTACTCAATAGTTTTTTATTTTGTTATCCCCGCTGTAATGCATTAGGTTAACGCGTGTCATGTTTCAATGCAATATTTATAATAAATAAATAAATTTTCTTGCAGCGAAGAAAGCTTTCTTTAGACGTTTCCTTCGTTTCATCAACTTTGTAATTATTTTGACCCTCGCCCTACCTTTTTTGCCAAGGGTCATTCTTTTGTGGTAATGTCTTATTTTTGATGGGGGAGCTGGTTTTGCCACTACTAAAGAATACAAACCCGACAGTATTCTATTACCGAATACCGCGAAAGTAACTTCTAGTGAATACAATATATTATATATGTATTATATATGCGACTGTGTGTATTATCATCGATTGATTGCTCCCGAAGTTGCCGATCTTTCTGTGATCGAGATAAAACAACCCTAGACTGTCCTTAAAAAATACATAAAGCATAAAAACCTCTTATTTTTTTACAGCTAATACAGTACCGAAATTTAACTATAAAGTACAAAATATTTTGATTGAAACTCTCATACGTCATGAAATTGCACAGTATGTGCGGAATTATTAGTTTATTATAACTGTTTTCAAATAGCTACGTCATATTCTTCATTTGTTTCATAAGCTTTAGACGTCTTAAAAAATATTAAAGCATCGTTTTTGTAATTATTGGACAAGCACTCAACGTGGGGGCCTTATGCAAGCTTTCCCTAAAGCGAAGGTTTGGAAGTAAAACTAATTATTACGCGATTGGCTCTCATTTTACCTTATCTCTCATTCGTACAAACTTCCTGGAATGACCATTATAAAAAACAATTACTCATCACCAATCGCACGCCAATTAAACTCATGTTACATCGTCGCCCGATACTAACATTTTTATTATTGTATACGTATCCCGATAAATGATATGTTTTATACAATAAATTGTCCGGCTTCTAACTGGCTGCAAAAGTCATACGCCGTCATCTACTTTAAAGTATATTTTAATAAAAATATTTTTAGAATTTATTTATTTGCTTTTTATGATTACCTTTTTTTACACAATTTTCTATACTATCATTGTTATTTTTTCTAATAACACGGTTTTTTAAAATCAGGGAACCAATCTTAAATTTTTCTATGTATTCTATCACTTTTTTACACGGTTTTTTGTGGAACATATTCACTGTATAAAAAAAGAGTTGTAGATGTAATTAATTTATTTATTTGACACTCATTCAGAACGAGTTTTTGAAAACGGTTTTAGAAATATTAATCAAAATATTTCACGGTTTCAACGCTATTTGCTCAAACCCTGGTGTATCTTCATATAAGTACACTCCGCCACGAAACCTTGCAGATTTACGCTGTATTGCTCGTTATTTAGGTTCATACTTAAACTCATAATAACGGCGTGTGCTACATCTAACAGTACTATAGTAAAATGTTATATAAAATATTCGAATAGATTTGTGGTAAATTGTGGACGTTTTTGCCTGCTAACGCAGTGATATAATAATTGGGTTACAGATAAAATTCGGACTTTCTCCCCTGACGCCTACGCTGGTCATAAAAGTTACACACACCCAGGTCCACAAATATAGATAAGATTTTATTTCATATCATACTTTCCTAGTCTTCAGTCTGCGAGCTTATAACAATAAAGCATACAGAGATAAAGTCGGCCTTATTTTTATAACACGATCGTTTTCTGCTATTACAATAAAACCGAATCGCACCGGCACACTAACACAGCGGTTGCCGAAGTGGAATAAATATTTCAACTCTTATTGCGTACGTACTTTACATTTTTTATTGCACTTAAAGTTGAAATTACGCACGCGGAAAGAAAGACCGACTTTATTATGTAAAACGTAAAAAGTATTTTTATACGACGGTCCATTACCTCCTAACTGAACGCGCGTGTGTGTGGATGCTTTTATTTTTCAGAAAAAACTTGATATACGACGCGACTTTTACAAATGCGATGCAAATCGTCCGGTGATTTCGAACGGGTCGATAGATATCATCTTCTATCTATATACATAATGTGCGTTCTTCTTTTTTTATTATTATCTCTCGTCGATTTTTACGAGGGACCGGGAAAAGTGGCGCTTTTCGGGTTTTCCACTCGTAAACTTTCTCCGCCGAACTTTTCCCAAATCCGGCTATGGGGAGTAAATTTCGCGCATCGCGGCGATTAATCACCGACGCGATGCCAAAATTAGTCTTATGACCCGAAACGCGTGGAAAAGTGACCCTCGACTAATGAGGTTGCGTTCGCTACAAAGTCAAATTAAAATAGCTAATATGATATTGCCGTCAAAGCCTTTGAAATGCGATAAACAATATGTTCCTAATTAGAAATTCGTTCAACGACTAATTAGCTCTATTGCCAAATTTACTTGCACTTATCAAATTATATTGATTGGGATTTTAAATATATAAATACATATTGTGTGGTGCGTATATAACTACAAACTATATAGTATCCATATGTTTTCAGCTCGGAGGAAAAGCATAGTTATAAATCAATTTTATTTAATAATAATGTTTATTTTTCACCGCAGCTTCTCGGTTGTTGTCGCATGAATATGCATATGATAAAATTCGTTATAAATAACGCCGAAATTTAATTAATCTCCAGTGCCTACCTAGTCGCTATGGTTTATATGCCGCGTAGCGTCTTTTGTCGCTCCTCTTCGGCATCGACGCTCAACCCCACTTTGCTGTAATAATACAAAATACAATATAAAATGTACGTCGCGCCCCGAACGGGGACACAATCGGACGCCATGATTGATGGCGGTGAAAAATGTCCGGACGGCCACGTGAACCATAAATTCTGCTTGATTGCCTTATATTTTCAGCGAAATGGATGTTAAGTCCTTTGTCAGCGTCGGATAATTCTATTGCCGTACCCAACCTCCGCGTGAGTGTTTTTTGTGCGTCTGTCGAGTCGAGGCATTTAAAATACGATTCGCGCTTTTGTCAGTCAAAAACCCTCAATGGCGATAAGTCATACAATGGATTTTGTAATTTCATAAAAAAAATGCAAAATGTGAATTGAGTGTATTTGTCGTCGTCATCGTCCTAGTGCGATAAAAAGTACGTTTATCTTAAGAACACGCTCATGCGTTTATGATCTTGCACATTAATGCGAAATACAATAAACGGTATAAATAACGTACAGTAGACCCCCCAATAACACGGTAAATTGGGAACGTGCTATTTGGGGGACTAGAAAGTGTTCATACATTTTTTTGCATTACGTACGTACGAATCAGGCGCGTATGGTGGGATATCCTCCCTTTGGCTCGGGCTCCCAAATACATAACACGTCCACAATATACCGTGTTATTTGGGGGTCTAAATTCTTATATTTAGGGGTTTTAAATTTTTCGTATAGGGACGCGAGCTGTCTAATTGGAAATAAATTTTAATTTATTGTTCGTTTAATTTTTGTATCTGTATATTTCAAATTGGTTTATAACTATTCATGGCTAATTAAGCTGTTACTAAATAAATAATTATAAAGCACAGATTGAGGTATTTATTTATTTTATTAATTTATTTAGCTAATACAGCTAATTGTTTATACACTAAACAAATTTAATCAAAATATACACATAAACATGAGCAGACTATAAAAAATACTGATATTCACGAACATGTTTCTTTATTCCTGCTACCTTTTTTATTTTTGTGGATTGTCCTAGGAATATTAATATACAAATTCACTATTATTTTTAAATTGCTTATTTTTTGTATTAAATCTATGTACATCTTTATTTAATATTAAGTACTTTTGTAACATATTATTTTCTAACTTGTGTATAAATACTAAAACATTGATCTTCAATATTTCTTGAACATTCAACCATTCCTATCTATCGACCACACTTCCGCAACTAGTAAATCTATGTTTATTTAAAACTGCTCTCATTGCATTATTTTGTAATTTTTGCAACATCATTTTATCTAATTTATTATTTATTAAACATATCTAATATTGTTGCACAATAATTAAAATGGGACAATATAATTATAATTGATCAAATAATATGGTTATTGGTGAAATCGAAACCCTTACTTTTATAATATTCGTATCAACAGTTTATTTGAATACTGCTTTGCTTGTTAACATGTTTAAATGTTAACGATGTTTGATATTTGAGTACTGCAAGACATTAAATAAACATCCAATTAAATATTTTTATTTACCCGTACATATTCAGCTATATGTGCGCCTTATCGCGTTTCAATAACTCAACTCGTGATAACCGAGAACAGTTCAAATATACTCGTCATATTCACTCGAAAATGATCTCATTTTATGCTAATTACACGCGTCTGTGTATACGCACCGTTTCGAACGGCGAATCGTATTACGGTACTGCATTATTCCTTAAACGCGGCCGCGTTTTCATTTTTGCCTCTATATACATATTTTTCGCTAAATAGGAAATTACGGTTAACTCACCGGCGACAGGTCTAACGAGCGGTGCGATGCTAACTGTTTTCCGCGCGTCTAAAAATACGCATTATTATGTATTCCGTCCGGAATAATAGCACGTAACCGGCGGATTAATTAAAAATAATTTCGCCTCGGACAACAATGGTCGGAAGAATTCCGCTCTGGATCTCTTTCGGGCCGACAGAATTCAATTATCTCACCTTTGCCCTCGTTCGTTTTCGTCGAGTCTCTCTCTTCCTCCCCTCGGCTACGGGTGGATAGTGAGTAGTGATGCCCTTTCGCCTTTGCTCCGGCGAAGTCGTGAGCCTCTGGAGGATCACGTCTAGCCTCGGGTGTAGCGTGTTCTTATACTCGCTGCTGCCCATCTATTTACAAACAGTCCCGCCGCGGCATCGAACTCGACATCGATGACCGACTGGTACGCTTCATCTGGCCAGATAAAAGGTCGCAGTCGTGCCTTTTCAATTGTAGCTGCATTTCCTGGTAGCTTGACTATACTATAATGTGGGCTATTCGTATTATCTTCAATATACACGATGTCTAAAATAACTTCCTTCTAGCTACGAACTCTTGATGATTATGCTTAAGAGAACTTTTAAATCAAAGATACGTCAGTTCGAACATTAAAATCGGCTGCAACAAATTCTGTGCCAATTTAATTGGCCACAAAACTAGGCGGCATTAATTAAGTAAAGCCTAAACGCTGCGAACTCCGACGAATCGACAATTCTGGGTCTTAATTGGGTCTTAAAATAACATTTGATACTTTGAATACGTGTGATTATTGACAGCTGTCTGATTTATGGTGCTGCCAACATAGGAAACTATTTGTAGAATTGGACCTTTCTGTATATATGTTACATACATATATGCAATTTTCAGTAAAAATATACATTCACTGTAACATGCATGTTGTACAGTGAATGTGTAGTTAACAGTAATATTATTATTTTACTAATATAAATATAATTTCACTAATTAGGCCAGTGAAAATGTATCAAATAATTGATTTATAATCAGTGAAATTGTATTGTTACACTTATATACGTTCGCGTCATTTTAACATACTGTCGTTGAAACGCAATTTGACATTTGCGAAACGATCATTTGATGTTCAAACCCAAACCTAAATTAATTAACCAAACTCAATTTGACATAATGAAATTTGAAAAATAATATTTGGTTTTAGAACTTTCATTCGGTGAAGTTGGGCTTAGTAAATTTCTTTAGAATAGGTTTGGGTTTGAACATTATGTCCTTAACCATTTAGAGTACGCTCGGGATAAGGATTCCGGTTTGTTATTGTGTGCGTGAACTGTGTGGCTCAAAACAATTTCGCTCAGAATATTTAATTTTTTTATTTTAAAAGAAAATATATGTTTATTTAACATACATACATCTGAGCTAAGTTGGAAATTTCAACGGACAATTAAAAATATATTATATAATCGAAGAAACCAGACATTGATGTCATTAATTAAATATTTGCAAAATTCAAAATCTTTCACTAGTCAAAAAAATAATGAAGTCCTTAGATAATCTTGAAAAGCAAAAAGATATAAAATGGTGAAAAAAATTATTCGCAGATTGTTTAATGGCTCGATGACTCTATTAAATCATTAGAATTCATTGCATAAATTTAAAAATTATCATTGGCGCAACGATAAGAATAATAACATTTTTAAGCCTTACAGAGAATAGTGTAAAAAAACCAACAACGTACGGATTAATGGAAAAATAATTAAAATATTTTAATCCACGGGTAAGAGAACGAATAACTTACAGTGTATATTGAAGCCTTGATATCAATTAACCCAGATATGCCCAAGAAATTTTGTTCTCTTAAAATTTCATTTATAAATAAAAAACAGTGGCACGAGTTTAGTGACCTACCCATAGGACAGTGGGCATATCTGGGTCTTAAACCAATATTAACACAAAATTATTTAAATGAAATCACTAGAGAATGTCGAACTTCTGTGGCACACTGCACTTTAATGCCGAATACCAGCGTTGACGAATCAGCGACTGTCCTTAAAAGAGAAAGCGAGACAACGAAGTACACGCTACATCGCTTCTCCCTCTCATATACATGTACACGCACACAATAACGAACCGGCATCCTTATCCCGAGCGTACTCTAGCAGTTGGATTTTAATGAGGAAAAAGTGTTTAAAAATTGTGTTTTTTTTTACATTGAATTCACATATTTTTTTTCCACAAAAACATTTAATTCATATAAAAATTCTAATAAAATATAAAAAATAAAAAAAACTGGCATATATTTTTTACATTTTATTAGATTTTTTTACACTTTTTTTTACGTTGTATCTTCGCAAAATTTCATTACTAAGGCATTGAACTGCATATCGATTAGTCTCAGTATTTCCGTATTAGAAAAATATTCAAAATATGTGATTTTTTTTGAAACGAAATTCATTATTTTTATTATTTAAATTTTAAAATACATCGGTAAAATTGTATTGCTCATTTATTGGTTCGGAAAAGTAGAAACACCATTTTTATTGAAAATTAGTGTACTATAATAAATTGACTATTCTGATAATAAATTGACTGCAATAACTCGGACTAAATATTTTAATGGACATGCACATGTTTTTTTAAAGCATGCAATGGACGTTTCACGTCTGACAAATGACAGCTTAGAGCAGCATATAATTTCAATAGGACCCGTCAGTGAAATTATATTTTCATCAGTAGTAAAATATTTATGTATATGATTGTACTGAATTACCAGTGAAAATGTATTTTTACTGTAACAGCGTCAGTCATATATTATTTGATTATTAATATAATCTGAAATATGTATTTGGGACTACTGGTCTTGAAAGTGCATTTATTCTGGTACCATCATATGCTCGCATCGGAAAAATCGCCTTTAGTTAAGCACGTAGCGTGCACGTTCATACGAAGCGCGAGTTGTTTGCGCACAAAAATGTATTTACTCTGTGCGCTCGGACCGATGTTTGCACATAGGTTATATTGTCACGTTGACGCCTCGTCTGTCTATCCTTTTTATAATGGTTCCCGGTGCGATTTTCCACCGCCCGGACCGCTTAACCGAGAGGAAGGAGCGTTTTTCGATGTAACGGTCGATAGCGGCCCTATAAATATTCATCGGCTCCGGGTCGGGGTGATCGTCTGGAAGTGTGAGGTGTAGAACTCCTCCTTCTTCCTTATTATATATAGCGGTGTGTATACAACCGAATGATGGATGACCACTCTCGGCCTGATCCGCTCGCCGGTGGCTGGCTGGCCTGGCTGCCCTCCGTTTGACTGATGATCGCTTCTTATCGCCCGCTTCGTACGTCGACCGTCACAACCCGATACTACATCTCGCCGATGTTAATTTCGACGTTTTGCTCTGCGCGCGTGTGAGAGCGTCGAAAATTTCCCCCTCGGCGATGTTAATTAATCGATGCGCATTGTTAATATACATAGGCCTGTGGTGATTGATGGTCGAGAAGTTCGACCGGTTTAAGGTGCTCTGTATGCTAGATGCCCTCGTTTCAATCTTCACGAGTTCGTAGGTGCCGGTCACAAATAGGCGGGAGGGTTTGATGAAAGTATTCCAAACTCTCGTCGGCCCTTTGATCTCCGTTTAACGCGTAATTTGCGGTTCGACGATTCGGCCGTGTCACACTAGTGTGTCTAATTCGAACGATTGCGTTCTTCCCCTCGAACGCGCCCATAAAGTCGCCGGCCAGAAGAGGAATTCACGGCATTCGCTGCCTGCCAACCTTTGACAATCCAATAATGCGAGTTCGCCGAGCGACTCGACGAACACCTCGTCTCTCCACAGTCGCGGAACTTTTGAGGCGTTACAAAACTCCCTTTGAGATAGAGAACGAACACAAAGAAGACGAGGCAGCGCTTTGTTTCGGCGGCGGGTGGTGGGTCGTGTCGAAGTTGTTGTTTATTGTCGACGGGCGGCGCCTTAACCGTTGACATTTTCTTCTACTATCTGACCGGCGACGGTGAAAGACAAAAGTTTTGTGTATCTGTGTGTGTTTGTCGGCTTGGATACCACTCTGATCAATCTCGAAATTTTGCCCATTATGCTGAAGAAAATTTTACGCAATAAGGGTCGATCCGCAGCGATACTCGTATAAACGAGGGGAGGTAGATAAATTCACATAATTGAAGTGAAGTGTCATGTTGGAAAATTCGGGTTTGCAATATATTTTTTCGACTATTCGTATATTTACGGACTGTTCTAGTTATGACAGATTCTTTTATCATAATGAAGCAATGTCTTTATACTTGACAATTGGCAGCTCATAACGAATGTTACATGTATATAATACACACGTAGAAATACATACATCACACTCTCCCTCGCTTAACTTGAAAGGTTCACAATAATGTATGTATTAGACTGCTCCTCGATCAGGTCTCTTTTGAGTACCTCCATTCGCATGGGATCGTTGACGTCTCACCCATGCCAACGAGATGTCCTATAAAATAGGGGATTCGTTAGATCTCAACAATTTTCCGTGCAGGAAAACTATTTGCTTCCCCAGACACAGCTAGGAACGTCATTTGGGGGGGGGGGACAGGTGGGGCATTTACCCCCCCTTAAATTTGCCCAAAAAAATTAATGTCATTTAATGCTATAAAACATCGAAATATTTAAAAACGATCACTGACTGGCCAACTTGCGCCGTCGGTGTCGACATGATTTTATTGCTTTTGACGAGGATTTTTCACTTCTGAGAAGGGATAATTGTTTTTTGCGCTCTCCTTATTGGTTAAAATTCGGTCTAGATATGTTTCATTCGATTCTCACTTATTGTAAGTCATAATATTGTTATACAAAGTTTTAATATGAACGCTAGATAACCGAGCGTTTCCACTGCGACGGTGACGGCATGATTTTATTGCTTTTGACGTGGATTCTATTTGGCATTTGTGACATTTGCCCTTGAATTTTACCAGAAAAATGCGTGTCTAAATTTAATGTAACCACCATTGACTGGCCATTTTTTGCCCCCCCCCCCTCTCCCCGGAAAATGCTGAAATGTTAAAAATGTTTCGCCCACTTCACTCGCCGCTTTGTCATCTAGTTAAAATGACGCCTTCGTATGAGATGCTTTCGGTTTCATAAAATCTTATTTACAAATATAAATATAAAAGCCATTGACGGATTAAGACATTTAGAAGCCGAGTTGTGTGACTTTTGCAGTCTGTTGCACACACAAATAAATATATAATTTATATCGCTGTTGTGAAAATCGAATCGCTCTGGTCCTTGTCTCCTAATATTTGCTAGTCTGGAGAGTTTTGTCGTGATCAATTGTAAGCGAGTTCAGAAGTGATTCGTGTTCGATTGATGAGTAGAGGTACACGTTTTTAGCATTTATTTTTATAAAATTTAGCATAATGACGCTTAGTCATAAATTAGAACTTAAAAAGTTCAATTTCAAAACAATTTCTTATATATTTGCAATTCATGGGTACGGTACAGTTTAAATTATTATAAAATGTAGCATTTTATTCCCAATTACACATTGAGACTTATAGCAAGCAATCGTATATGGTGCTGAATATGAAACAAAACTTACAATGTTACAATATGAAATATCATAATATTTAAGAGTGTCGACTATTGTTTCAGTACACGTAGTAGCATTAACTGTGTCTGAAATATACATGACACCAAATATGCTTTTTGTTCATTTGCAGGTACTGTACCAAGTAAAACTGCAAACACGCTGTCTAATTTTATCGGACGTTTATTTTTGACAAATTCAAAGTGGTTCCTGTTTAGTCCAGATCAAAAGCAATAAAATCGTGCCATCGCAAGCGTTTATATTAAGACTTTTTATAACAATATTACGAGTGAGAGTTGAATAAAACACATCTAATCCGAATTTTGCCCAATAGGAAAGCGCATAAAACAATTATCTCTTCTCAGAAGTCACAAATCTACGTCAAAAGCAATAAAATTGTGGCATTTTTGTGTTTTATTTTATCACGTATCTTTAGCGATAAGTGATTGGATTTTACAGTAATCCTTCGAAAAATCTTGGACAAATGGGGATAAGGCAAATTAAGAGCCAATCGCGTTAGTGATTAGCTCTACTTTATCATTCGAGGCCAAGCCTTTCTAAACGCAATCGTTGTACTTATATATTGATGGCGAAAATAATATTTTGTTCACGATTAACGTGACTGAAACAAATTTAGTAAGTCTAGCCAAATCTGGACGTCTTTTCATAAGAACTTGCGCATGCCTGATCTTAATGAAGTAAAATTACAGCGTATATGTATGTATCTGAAAATGAAGATCGATTGAGTTGGTTAGCATAGCTACACCGTAGCTGTTATATCACAAGTTTTCAAATACGAGACACGCCTTTATATTATTATATACATACACTCGCCTGCAAACGTATAAACGTATGAAGTCTCGGAGATAGTGGCGCGGTTGACGGGCAGGTCTCGCGATAGTCGTTTCGTACGTTATTATTGTCTACACGCGTATTGTTCCCTAGAAAGTCTCATCCTCGCTCTCGTTTCTCCTCGTCTATCGAGGGGAACCGACCGGGGAACTGCCATCCCGGTAATGGCCACTCGTTTCCCCGTTCCCGTTCGCCGCCTGTGTCTTCCTACGACACTCGAATCTCGGACCCGGGTATCTGCGGATATTATCTCGGGTTCATCTCGTGTCGCAGATGTTAGCGCGTGCGGTACGCCCGTTTACCCGCGCGCTATAAAAGGAAGTTGGGCGTTTTGTTTATCAAGTCGGCGTCGCCAGGTGCGAATAATATCCTGATTCCAGAGTGTTCTCGCCCATTAGCCGACGCCGGAAACTTTGCCGCAAACTCTGCGGCGCGTTATTGTTAACTTTGTATTTGAATAGGCGTAATATACGTTAAGGTGTGCGGACTTACCGTTTTATATTATCACTATATCAGCAGATTATGTCAAGCTCTTGTAAAAATTCAAAATCTCGCCGTGAATCCTACATTATCTATAGAAGATCGACTGTCTCGGGAGAACTGTCTAACAACGACTACCGTCGTCTCGAGCCGGATTAGCGGTGAAGGCTGTACATCTACCGAAAGTTCTATTTCCATCTTGATAAATGGCCATTTGAAGCGCGAAGGGGTGTGCCTCCCTTCCGTCAGTGTTTATCAAAACATCTCACTGCGTACACAGCGCTTGTTGATATTGTACAATATCTTTGATCTTCTATTTGAACATCCACCGTTTTTCTGCCGCTTCGGCATTCTTCTAATTGTGTCGTGTTTGATGTATTTATTGCGACGCATCGTTATTTATTTTCAAGTCGGTGGAGCCTCTTCCGACTCTAGATTGATTTATTTATTACAATGTAAGATACGGTTGTCCGCAATTCGTTTTCAATCATTGATAAACACGTATACAGGATTAATACGATCCGAATACAATTAATTTAAACCGTTGACTGTAAAATCTGTATAATATCATTGCGAATCCGTTCCGCTTATTCGCGTGAAGATTAATGTCTCGTAAAATAGATACATATATGTATATATTATTGATTCGCTTTACTGCAATCGCTTCTTAATGAATCGTAAATTAAAACTGCCTGGTTTTGTTAAATCCGCGATTTCGAGTTCGCTATTAGACGCTTCTTTATCTCTTATTTCTGCTATGGTTTTGTTCGCTTTTCTTTTGTGTCAAAAGAAAAGAGACGTCGCGAAACTCGTTCGATGTGATTTTTTTCCGGAAATGACATAGGAATAGTTTCGATGAAACTCTCCGAATAGCATTTTCTTTTTTTGCGGAAATGCTTTATTTTTATAGAGTAATCGAAAAATCGTTTCTCGATTTTATGGTATGTATTGGAAAACCGGTAACGGTAGCAAAAAAGTACCTGTTTAATCCCGATATCGACGGATGCGCTCATTTTTTCCAGTTTTATATACTAAACCATAAATTTATGTCGGTTTGTTTGCGCAGTAAAAGCTTTCGCTGTCCAGATGGACTTTGCTTCGCGTCGAGACCAATAGCCAATATTTTTAACTTTACGCTAAGCCAAAATAAGTGCGCCGCGCTGTTACTTACGAAACTCGACTAATGGAAGAAAATGCGATACGAAATTTTCCGACAATTTTTATTTTAGTTTACTTTCGTACTTATACAAATATTTCAATTGATCTGAATTTATATCTTGATATACACATGTTTCGATTATAGTTATGAAACCATATAAAGTTATTTGTGCAGCAATTTGAGTCACATTCACGTAAAGCTGTGTATTTATTTTAATGAATACTAAGTCCTCTTATTCTTGTCTGCGTTTGAAGGATCTAGTCGTCTTCGAAGCGGTGTAACAGCGAGCTTGACCAGGCTTAACGTGAAGAGGGAAGCGGCTGATTTATGGATATTCAGCGGCTCAAATTGGTTCGAGCTCGTACTAAATCAGTAAATTTAAAGTTCTTGATTTGGGCGCTGTGTATCTGTTTTTATTATACACATGGTCCGCCTGAGTGGGGCTTAGTGCTCGCCCACTTTTTGCTGCCCCGACTAATTGTTAATATTGATAGTGTAATTGGATTCTTTTGTTGCATTTATATATTATTGCCTTTCTTTTGGGTATAATTGCGTGCATCCCTTTAAACTCCCACATTAGCAATCTATAGTATACAGTATTAATTTGTAAGTGATATTTGTTATAATTTGCATTTTTCGCTTGCAGAACCTGGAGGAGCGGGAAAAGAGGCACAACATGCACAAGGAGCAGTTGGCCCGCGAGCAGAGGTTTCTCCGCCGGAGGCTGGAGCAGTTGGAGCTGACCAGGGATCCGGGGGCGGCGCCGCGTCTCATGCGGACCAGGGACCACGGGGCGTCACGCCGCCTCCTCAGGAACAGGGATTACCATCTGCAGACGGCCCCGGCGCCGCCTACGCCCTCGGTGTTGCTATCGCACACGGACCACTTGCTTTCGCGTCGGTCACTCTCCGAGTGCTCATCGGCGTCGGCCTCCAGTGGCACGGCGAGCCGTTGCGACCTGCCCGACAGCGAGCCGGCTTCCATCTCCGAGTCCGGTCAGTACCAGTGTCTATTCCATTTGTTATTTTCCACATTCAAAAATCTCATTGTTTTTGTGCCACGGTATCTTTCGTAGTACACGACCCCAATACCAGCTATTTTTAAAATTCAAAAAATATATCTGTCAAGTATTAACGACTTGCAAGGATTCTTATAACAAATATAGAAGTGTTAAAATTGTCACAACAAAACAATATTGAATTATTTTTTGATTTATTAGCAAACTAATATTTTTATACAAAGTGAAAAATACATAATTTCGGCATTTTTTGCATGTCACCCCATCGTCTAACGCGTGAAATTTGGTCGAAAATTATCATATTACAAAGGTGCGATCCGGAGACACCCCTAAAAATAGTCTTAATCGAGTTTTACACCAATTATCATTTGCTATTAAAAATTACGTTTCATATATTACAAAGACGTTAGTGGCTAGTGGTAACCATAGCGATGTTGAAAAGAAGCACATTATTATTTTTAAAACAGCTATTCAAGCGCTAACAATCGTAAAGGTTTCTCCATAGATGACTACCTATATACCTAAATAGTATTGTAATATTATTTCATAACGTAAGTAGCAGATTTTATAAGTGCCCCCCCGTACGTGATCTTGATATTACGGTCGCATAGCTACTGAGCCCCGTATGTGTCGCGTGGCATTAGAACGGTTAATTATTTATCTACTGCATGTGAGGCATTATGATTGATTAATGCAATGCTAGAGTTCAGACGATGAAGAAAGAGGCTACGACTTAAATGGACTGTGAGTTACTGTGCAAATTTACCCTCAATGCCAATTTTGTACATGTACATGTGACCTTAGTAACCTCTTTCTTTTCATTTGACCTACATGCAATGCAAATACCGGTAAATTTACGTTTTATACTCGTGCCAAAACTTTTGTTAGCAAAGGAAAACCATCCCCATAAACTTCTCAAATGTGTGTCGATTTCTTTTACGATCTTCTCTCTTTTGTCGCGGTACTCCAATTGTATTTGTTGGGGTTTTTACTCGATGCCAAGTCTTTAACTATGTGGCTTCTTTGATGTAAGAAAACCGAGTTGTATAACAACAATTTCATTTACTCCATCCGGTGGCTTTTTGTGGACACGTTTTCGGTATTAGAGGCCTCATAATTACGGGAGCTCTACCTCGAACGGCCTTCTCTCCTGCCTCTCAGGTCCTTGCTCTCTCTTTGTGCGTTTATTCTGTATCGACTCGTCCAAGGCCGATACGGAAACTCTTTTTTTCATTCCAGTTCGAACGCGAATATAATCGCGCATATACCTAAGACGTAAACGGTCCAATTAACGCAACGCGATTGTTCTCGGAATCTCGTCAATCTCTCATCTCGGCTGCTATTTTATTTACATTATTCTCTCGCTTAGATGCGATAAATCTGTGTAGTACGACTCGCAGAGCGTGACCTTTACGTCGCTCGCGATCAGAGGCGCGGTTGCCGCTCCGACTGGTACGCGTGGAAAGGGTTAAACATCCCTATGCCATATCGTGTCTCACCACGTGTACTAATTACGACTGCTTTGTATCAAACTCAGTAATGATAGCGCAATTAATTCTCCCTTTCGAGCTTAAAACTACATCAAATTTCATTGAACTCCATTAAATCAATATGTTAAAGCAGCGCCGTATTCGTAATCACACAGTCGAACGATTTTCGAAAACACCAATATTTACTTGAGCAGCAGTGTAAACATCGCAGCGAATCGAACGGTCTGAAAGCTAGCTTCAAGAAAACTCATATTTTTAACTCTATAGTCACAACCGCGTGCAAAATAAAATGTTTTGCAGTACATATTACGTCGTTTCTATAACATAATACTATTAATTATTTAACGAGAAGCCTGTTTTAATAGTGAATAGATTACAACACTAATTGCAAACGTCGACCACAGTCGGATTGAGGATATCTTTTGAAATCGAAGTATTTGATCAGAAATACGAAGCTTTGAATATATAGGAACGCTTTCACTGATCCAATGGCTAATAAATAGCAAGTTGTTTCATACGAAGTGGTCGATTTTGATCACACGAAATATAAATTCTAATAATTTGCGCAACGTTTTTCTTCCAACGCAACGGGAGAAAAACGTTGGCTATATGAAGGTGAAATTTGAAAGTAACATGTGAATCATGATCTCAAAACTGTGTAGCTTTATTAGAATTAGAGTATCAATTTATCTTTTCTTGATAGCATTGCCCATTTTTTTTAGCTTTAACAATGTCTCTATTGTCAGGGAATGAAAATTATGTACTATATACTTTCTGGATCTTATGATGAGCTTTGTCAGACGCAATTCAGCCTTTTTTAATTTGAAAAAACATTTATTGATTTAAAAATTTGCATTATAATTATATATAAATCATAAAAATATTGATACGTAAGAATGCGCTAATTCTAGACAGAATCTGAGCCTTTTCTCCGCGGTTGTAGCTCTATAGGATTGTCTCTGAGGGCGCCGCGCCGATAGGAATAATTCTTCAGAAGATATTGTTTGCCCTTGTCTCATGAGGCAAGGGCAAAGCCCCGGCGCCAGGCCCGAGGGCGTGGGTGCTCTGTGCCGAATGTAATTTGAATGTGTAATATCTGATATTTAGAGGAGGAAATAGTTTTTATATGGGCACTGAAATCTATCGGCAATGCTTTATCTTGTTTTGAGAAACGGCTTGCTGTCAAAAACGGTCGCCACAATACTATTATTTAAAAATAATGATATATAACCATCACAAGGTTAAGAACATATTTATAATATTTCGGAATTTTGTATTTAAAAATCGTATGTTAAATGAAACACTTGTTAGTTAGGTGTAATATTTTTGTTCCAACGTTTTTTAGTTCTCAGAAAAGTTCTCGAATTCTTGAATTTATTTTAATTAAACACCTCGTCGTTTTCTGCTTAACCTCTTTCACGTATACAAAACCTTTTATTTAATCTCGTTATTGATATAGAAATTTAAAATAAATGGGAATATTATTGCTGTTGTAAATATGGTAATTTCTTGTCATATCGTAGTAGCCATTTTCCGCTAAAAATATCAAGGTACAATTACCACAATATTTATCTATCAATCTCACTTAACCCTTTTAATGCCAGATGATTTTGTCTTATATATGCGAAAACTGCCAAGCGTTTTTTATTCATTCTCTTTTCATTCTATTATTTTTAAATTATTACTTTCAAGATAAATATTGCACTAACAAAGTTTAACAACGCAGGTAGTCAAATTTTGCCCCGTGGTATCAACGCACATTGTGGGTTTATTTTGTTATATTATTATCTTTAAGTTATGTATAAGTCGTGGTCAAGCTAAAAGCCGGTAAACAAGCAGCTGCATAAAAAATAATGATGAAAAAAATAATTTGTAATTGCTGAAATTCGATAAATTACTCATTTCCGAGTTAATATTATCCTATTGTGGTCTCTTTATCAATGGCTAGTATTTTTTTTTATTAATTTTATACCTGTGTATATGACACTCTCTAAGGCCGGTTTCACACGTGCCGGATGGATTTGCCCGGCGCCGTGTAGTGGGGGTGGTGTTGTATGGGCAGCGTCGGGCCGGCGCCGGGTAGATTTGTCCGGCACGTCTGAAATGATAGGTACTAGCCCATACAACACCATCCCCCACTACACGGCGCCGGCCCGGTGCCGGGCAAATCCACCCGGCACGTGTGAAACCGGCCTAAGAGCTGATGAAGCTCAGAAATTGAATTTTTTGCTTTCGAAGACTCTTTTTATATCCGTCTTTTGCGATTCCGATTCTGTAATAACATCGGGTGTATTTATATTATATAAGTTTATTTTAACCCATTTTTATGATATGTCGTTGTTTGTGAAGTGGTGGTATATTGTTAGTCTTAGTCCTCACGAGGACTCTTCACACATGTTGAAAAAGGTTTGGGGTCGCGCTCCATCCATAATTAACCCACTGATGGTGAAATTGTTCTGAAGATGTGCATTATTAGATATACATTGCTATGTTTATTTAATATAAACTTTAATGGTCAATTAATGGACAGTGAGAATATTTTTGTAAATTTTATTTAAAATATAATAGTCGGTAAATATCTTTCTCTCCCCCTGCTAAATTGTGTAGTGATTCAATAGAAACTCGCTTATTTGCTACGATAAAGATCGGCTAATCCGATATTAAAAAATATATTTAGTGAACATTTTTTGTTATATATTGCTCAACCTACCTAACTTATCGCTTTATGTTGGTGCGCCCAGCGAACGTACTTACCTCCCCAGGATTTTCGCGTAGCACCTTCGAGCGATCGTAAACAACCGACGCCGGGCTTAAAAGCTAACGCCTTATTGCGCTTTAGACTCTGGTCGATCCGAAATTTTAAGACGAGATTATGTACATGGCGCACGTGTAATTTCGCTCCGTTTAACGCCACCCCCGACCCCTACGGAGCCGCCCCGCTATCCCGTCCATCGTCAGATTCGCGTATTTATAACACGGGCGCCGGGTGGATTATATTGTTTTTATTTCGGAAAACGTTTTATTTTCGACCGAGTTAAGGTCCCGACGCGACGTCGGTCCTCCCTTATTCGCTTCCCGGGGCGCGCGACATTAGCCATTCGGAGGACGTTCGGTGTATAATGTCGGTACGTGATTCGGGAGCGAAACTCCCTCGGTCCGCTCCGTTTTTCTGTTACACAAATACATATTTCGCCGACGACGCCGTTAAACGCGTTAACGGCGTTTTCAATACAAATCGCTGAGCGTTATTTAAGCGGGGCTTTCTCTTTTATCTTCCTTTTTTCCTTTAGGGTGTGTGCCGAAAATGTATATAGTTCGGCGCACTTTATAACTTATTTTATTGTGTGAAGGTGAATTTCATACTAAATGTACTATATATATTTATAATACATACGTGCATTTATATACATAGACGAAGAGCAAATGAACGGCTATGAGATTAGTCTTTGAACTTCGGAAATAGATGCAAGTCTAATGGAGCTAGATCTGATAAATATGGAAGATTAGTTAATTAGCCATATCTGACGTGAATTTCTGATTGAGCAAATGGGAGAATATCAAAATTCCGCCTAACCTTTTTTCTATCGTCTAAGGAGCCAATTATAATTGATTGAACTTCAACGTAAAGTATTCCATACATTTATTTTATAAAAACCATTCTGCTCTCCTTCAGTGGTGCAGTATTATACATGGTTATTGGGATGATTTTTGGCCTGATTCGTATCTATTATAGTTTCTAGACTATTGAATTTTTTCGCAGACCAACATACTTAATAGTTTTTACTTGAGTAGGGCCCATAATTTGTTATATACTTGTGTCGTATACCTTTGTTTTAACTATTTTTAAGTGGTGTAAGACGCAGGTGGAAGCTAGTGAGAATTTTATTAGATTATATTACATATTGCGACAGACTATGATGGGCGAGAAATTTTCTCTGAACAGTGGGAGAGAAGTTGGCGCGTGGATGTTGTCGTAAATGTGTTGTTGCAAATTAACATTTGACACTTTTGACAGCTGTCTGATTTACAGTACTGCTAACACATGAAACTCGAATTGAATCACCTGTATATGCGAGTGCGTAAACAAAAGAACTACTTTGCTTAATAAAATCGTTTCAGATATCCCTTATAACATCTAGACTTCTTTTGCTGATTATTTTTTTTTTTGAAATGTTACGATAACTCGTAGATATATATTATTGTATATGAGGTTGTCTTCTCACTGCGATCCCACCTATATACGCATCCCTGCGAGTATTTGCACGTTGTAGTGCGACATGCCAACATCTAATGGTGATATGTCGCACCGCAACTGAAATTCCGCGAACACCTCGATGAACGAACTATATGTTCGTTCATCGAATACTCGTCGCCAGACTAACCGCCGGTTTAGCATTAAACAACGGTAATGACATCATAACCATTACTCGTCGTAATTACGCTTCGTATACATCTGTGAGGCCTCTCGCATCCGACGGACCATCGCCGTCCTTTGTTCTCGTCGCTGAAGTAGTAGTATTAGTAGTAGTCTCGTTTCAAACTATTTACACGTGTTGTAGCGGTTAGATGGATACGTGGCGAGTTTACCACTTACCACTACTGGCTGCCATCGAGCCGCATTGAGAACTATGTGCGAGCACTTGTCGTTTTGTAAAGGAGCCGTTTTGTCTCGACGCCCCCGTCGTAGAATGTATCTATTGTTCTCGGCAAAAATCGCGATAAATCGAGCCTATATATATATATAGGTATATCTAGCTCGTCCATTATCTCTAATTAACATCGCACGCTCCCATACCTAAGTATTTGCAAAGAGAATGGAAAATAATATCAGTCGGGGAAAACTGTCGCTTTAAATAAATAGCTTACTTAACGATGCGTTTTGATTAATCGTCCGTTTAAATTTGGTTTAAGAAACCTTTCCGCCCTTAATAAATCTCACTCGATTCGAAGCTTGTAGTCTCGAAATTGTGATTTGCCCGTGTATTTGTATCCTGTTTTTTTCTCTCTGCAATACCTGAGCGAACGTCTCTCACTCGCTGGCAATTTTTCATGTCCTTCGAACGGCGCAATCCGCCCACCGCCACTTTGTGAGCGTTTATATAATCAAATCGTGCACGTGTCCAGTTTTCCAATACGAACGCATCTCGTTCGTGTATTTGTGTTATAGATGAATTTTATTGTATTTTTCGGTCCGATGCCCTCAGAGATACGACCGTGTTAATTCGGGCCATAATGCGAGATCAGCCCTTTCGTATAATTTGCGCTTTTAATTAGAAATAGCTCTGTTCTTTGTCGATGTGTATGTAGGACGACCGTTCGCGATAATTAGCCTACCCGAGGTCTAATTAAACGTTTACCTTTTTCGTTCGCAATTCGCAGACATAAGATTTGTTATGACAATTTATTGTATTTATGTCGCATTTTATGTAATATTTTAGTCGACATAATAATTTGAAGTTAATGGTCTTAAATAGTGCAGCGTGGTGTTCCATTATCAATAGTCGCTGATTTTCAATACCTGTATTTATAGCGTAAAAACTGATTGCTAAACTTTGTCCGAAATCACCGACGTATTATACGTTGAACCCTTTGAGACTTTTCCGTTCTGATTTTCGCTATGTGAATAGCGTTCTATTGACTAAAAAGGTTTTTTTTCTCGCACAACTAAAAACTGTTATTACTAAGAACTATGACGGTATCCCCGGGTGCGTCGAAACTGGCGTCTTCGTGCGCGCACATATATTCGAATCCCGGTTCGCATGAATGACAATTCGGATTTATTTTATTTACCCTCGGTCTTTTTTTCCGGCAGCCGGGAAAACCTCTCGCTACGTCCCGCTCGCTCGGCACACGCGCACACGGCGAAATCGGAACAAAGAAAAGAGAGCATAATTCAATTGTCGGTTTGAATAAGGGGGATTTGCGGAAGATGGCCGGCAATATTTATCGCGAGACAAAGGAAAGGGCTTTATTTTAAACGTCTTCTTTGTCGACCGCCGAAAGTATCCGGCCTGCTACGTGGCGAGCCCTTTGAATAATGGAATATGGATTGATGTACGAAGGCGATATTCCATTCTTTATATACGAGGGATGTTTGAAAAATAAATTTCTTTCTATATATGACTATGGGCAGGCGAAGTGGTGTGAATTTTCTAGTAGAAAGAAGTGACGTACATTATGATAAAAGGCCATACGTTGTCACTGATGAACTCGTCCAAAAAAATAAAGAAGAATTGCGTTGATAGGCTTTCAACGCTTTTAGTGCCAAGCGAAATTAGGCGATGTGTGCTAAGTATGGCGACAATTTATTTTTGTCAATTTTTATGAATATATTTAAAAAAAATATTTGTGATTTTTTTTGTATGAACTTCTATTATAGGAACAAAATAAAATTTTATTTTTACAAATAAGTACCCAAAATTAATTCATAATTTAAAAAAAAATACGGACACCCGCATCCTAGCGGCATTCATGTCGTCGTTCGTAAATAAAGTCCAGCGTTCTTATGGAATTCAAACGGTTAATGGTCCATGTCAAAAAATATAACGAATTGTTCTCTATGTAAAGATTAATCAGAAAATTTTCACGCATTGGGTGTAGAAAAAGAGAGCAGGCAATCAATCCCAAGCTCATCAAATGCATTGAAGGTCCACAGCAGAGTCTCCAATTCGAGTAATCGAGTACTCGATACTCGAGTATACTTGTCTATTTTTCAAGTACTTAATAATCGAGTATTTTGAAAATTACTCGATTAATACTCGAAATTAAAAAAAATTGAAATATTTCAGAAACAAAATTAACTTTAACTCGGTCCGGTAAAGGTTAACGTCTTGCTTTTATTTGGCGTTTATGCCCGAAGTCCCGAGTTAGAGCGGTTACTATCAGGTATAATTTTTTCATAGTTCCATAGTTGCATAGTTCCGGTCGTCGGCTATGTTAGTGGGTACGACGGAGAAATTTCTTTTGTGTTTTCTGTCCGACAGTCCCGACTTATCTAATTTATGGCAATGAACAATATGAAATATCAAAAAAAAAAAAATTAGGTTTTATGACTATGCAGTTGTAGCGTAAAGTGTTGTAAATTGTTTATACTGATCCCTCAGCTTAAAATATAAATCAAAACAATTGTGTGTTTTAAAGGCATTTAAAGTAGAGTCAGTTCTTTGCGAACCGTTTAGCTCTAGAGTGAAAGGGATTCACACAAATACATCTTCGAAGGATATAGATTTAAATTCTTCGCATTAATCAGAAGGAGTAGAAAATTGTATATTGTTAAGAAAAAAAATCTATTCAAGAAGAATTACAAAATGCTATTTTGTCAATAGTCGAATGAAATAAGAGAAAAGCAGAGAAGGGTATGAAAGAAGAGAACATAAAAAGAGAGTTCAAAAAATGTTATATCTATAAAAAGCGAACAGATAAATTAGAAGCCTTATCCAACGCGTTAATGACAGTAAGACCAACATCAACAGCAACGGAAAGGGTTTTTTCCACAACGGGAATAATAAAACCAAAGGTTCGCAGTAATATTAAATTCGAGACACATTTTGCATTATTGTTTTTAAAAAGTATGTTCTTGAAGTTAAAATAATTGTTAAAATTAACATACTAAGTATTTTATTTATTTATTTATATGTGCACAAATTTGAATAATAGCTATTTTGGTACATTTGGTAAATACTCGAAAGTACTCGAGTACTCGAGTATTTTAAAATTTTAATATTCGATACTCGAGTAGTTGATGGTTCGAGTAATTGGAGACTCTAGTCCACAGTGACCATTGAAAAATAAAATGCTTCCATAGATTATATCTTAACAGGCTAGACTTTAAATTAACTTTTGGTTCTCAACAATTCTTGTTTTTATAAGAACCAGAGACCAGAGATACCATTTTAAAATGATTTTTTTGAATGGCTTATGAAATGGGAAATAATGTTGCATTGCGATTATTATGGAAAATTGATAAAATTTCTTAAAGAAAAAAATATATTTTAATATTTTAAACTGTTTACCTAATAAATAAAACGATATACTAATGATGGAAATGTGTGCGCCCATGTGAAATAGTGACTCACGTGATATCTCACACGAAGAAGTCGCAAAAGTGAGAGCTAATTTGTTGAATTGCCTTTTGCAACATTGATGCAATATAGGGTTGCATATTGAATTACGTAGAAAATAATCTCTTTTCATGTGTAGACTGTTTTTAAATATTAAACTAATTTTTAATCGTCTCATTATTTTTGTCTGTAGTTTAAAAAATATGATATGCAATGCATATAAGAGTAGATAAAATCAAAGTTATAGTATAGTAATGATGTAAGTACATGATTATTAATAATTTTGGGTCATCATGCTGTGCCTATTATATAAACGAACCTAATGATTTAATTCTTAATAATTTGGGTCACTCATGTTGAGTACGTTTGTAATATACTGGACTGAAATGATACATCTCCGCCGATTATCCATTCGCTCCAATTCCAATCAAAAGCAACCTTGTTTTTCCATTAGTGTGTCACGTGGCACTTTTGTTATATACTACGTATACCAAGCATCGAGCATCAAAGAACTCGGTTTCTTAATCGTATGCCATCATAATATAGTGTGAAGTATATAATTTGGCTACTATTACTACTACTCCGTATGCGTAATGCGGTTTTAATGTTTGCGGCGAATTCGCTATATTTCCTATTCTCGCATTGTGTGGTCGTTGAACTGTTTATATTTCACGTTCAACGCCCTTTTACGCGTTTTTCCGGAAGTGGAACTACTCTTCTCAAAATGATTTTTTGCAATTTTCGATTGCTCTTTTCGCGTTGTTAGCAGCCGACCATCGCCCACGTACTCAAACTGAGTGGATCTGTTTGCCCGTTACGCAAGCGACCTCGACCGTAAACTTGATCTTGGCCTTGACTACTAAATTAATCGCGGTTATTACGCCACACGGAACACGCTGCTACTACTGTTACTGATTTATGTGTGTTGAAGTCAATCTCTCCCTTAGACATTTCAATCTCATAGACCACAAGGCAACAAACAACATTTTTTTTAGCATTTGCAAGGTTTTAAAGAACAGATGTGTTATTATAAAATCGGGTTTTGATGCAGAGTGGCGTGACATTAGTTAGGCACCGTTGAAGTTGCAAAAGTTGTAAATAAGTCTCTCTGGTCTCTGATTATTGCTCGCGGCGCTGGTTAGAGTCGATCGCTCTCTCTGCTCTATTTAGGTGACAATGTGAGCAGTTTTAAAGTATTTTATACGTTTTATTTGCTTAGACCAGTGGTCATCAAATTATTTTGATTGTTTTACGCCTGAATATATACAGCTATGGCCAATTGAAAGTTTCATAGACAATATTTCACGAATTCTATTATTAAAATGTATTCTTGCCTCAAAACTTGTTCTTTTGTATTTTTTTATGGTCAAGTGCATCTGCGGTAATAATTTATAAGATTTTTTAAGTTTTAAAGCCGTTAGCCTTGGTTATGTAAAGACAAACCCAGAATCATGGAGAGATCTAAACAAATTTCGATCATGGTAAAATCTAAAATAATTGCATATCTCGAAGAAACTGTTTCAATTTTAGAGATAGCGCAAAGAGGGTTTAGTGGTCCTTCTATTCAAAATTTTTTTTAAAAATATCGCGAAACAGGAATTCTTATCCCTGCACTACACTCTCTGTAAGTTGTCCGAAGCGAAGTTACAACTGAAGCCGGCCGAGAACACTGCCGCAAATTTCCTATGGCGTCCGGACGGCAGCTTCTGTCTCGTACAGGCGGCATATTTGCGCGCGATCGTAAAATGTGCCAAATAATCGCAATTTTTAAATTGTCATATTATTAAAATTACGCTACTGATAATTATAAAAGTTTGTGTGGGCACTCACCAATACAATATCAGTGAAAACTTTTCGGTCGTAAATATTCAATTTACGCAAAATCTTTGTCGGCTTTTGCAAAATGCCATAAGACATAAAAATTATACTTCAGAATACGAACACTCATCTGTGACTATCCTAGAATTTGTCGCCATCGATTCTAAATAAGAATTCGTTATGGTGTGACATTTATATAAACCGATCTAGGAAAATACATAAGGATATTCGAAACGATTTTTTTAACAAAATCAAGTACCACTAATTATTTTTTAATTATTTAATTTTATATGAAAAAAAATATAATAACAATATCTGTTAGAAGAATATACTATCAAAAATATAATTAATCCCTTTTGGTGCTCTAAAATATTCAAAGATCTCAGTAGGAGTCGAAGTCCCCGATAAGCATGTGGTATTATAACTTGGCCACGTGACCACGATGCAGCGCTCGACATGCGTATTGACCATAGGACGCCTACGCGCATACTGAAATTTAATTGAGTTACTCGTTCTATCTCAGTTTGCGAAACACCATATCATTATTTCTCTCACTCTCGTCACTTAACACGTGAGAGAGCTAAAGGGGAAGTATCTCACCGCTCGCGCTCGAAAGAGCAGCTCCGACTTGGTCCTTTTGCCGACAATGTTCGGAAACGCTTGAAGCTGGACAAGTCGACTGAATTACCCCCACTTTACCTCCCGTTCTGGGTAACCTCGGACAGCTTCCGAGAGATTTTAGAGCGGACAGCACCGAACTCGACCGAAGTAACTCACTATATTCTCCGTCCTTGGCCAACCTTGACCAACTCCCAGAGAGTGTAGTGCAGGCATTACGATAACACTCGTGTTTTTGTTACTCAAAACACATTTGTTCGATTGTCGCTTTCTACTGGGCTTATTTTACTTGAATAATTGTAATCTCAATTCAAATAACGTTTATTGATTGAACGTGCAGTAAGAAATTTCTATATTAAAATATAATAGTAATGAAATATTTAACGATTGTGTGGCATTGAAAAAAATGGGCGACGTATTAGTTTCAAGTGCTTTAAGTTTAGTACCCCCTGCCACGCTTCAGGCGGCTTGTCCCTCGGGTCGGCCCTATATATTACTTATGCAATAAGTTATCGCAAATTAGGTTATATATTGACCATTGCCATTAATGGTTTGAAACTTCTTATCCCAAGGGAAATAGCCTGTTGCTTTTTTTATTTGGCTGAACCCTACGGCCTAATTTTGTATTTAGTGATTCGGGTGTTCTAATTGCTAATAACTCGTTGTGTCCAAACTATTACATACTAAATAACTTGCCAATAAAAACTATTGTATTCCAGTCTTTGGTCTTACTATATATAAATGCAAAGCAACTGTGACCGTTGAATGTGTCCAAGTCAAACTTTGAGAAGTATCGTATTGATACGTTAATACTAACTCTTATCGTCTTAATTGAACGATAATTTTCTAATGGAATACAATAGAAGGAAACCGCGCGAGGTTGTTTTACGTTATCTTGCTGCAAAATGACGCATATTCTTCGAATCTATTATTCCAGATCGTTTCACGATTAGCGTTCGCTGTAAACGTGCCATTTAATATCGTAGTTCTCAGTCGATTGTATAACTAGTTTAATAGCCCGTGAAGGATAACTACAATGGATAAAACTAAAGCAATTTTATTAGATTTTAGAATAATGACATTGTCTATGTACCGAGTACTAGGCGATGTCTTATTTTTTCAATCCAAATAAACTTCAACAAATCGTCACGATCGATTCGTTTTATGTCTTTTTTTTATCGCCCAACGAAAAATGGCTTATCGAGAGTGCGTCTAAAAGACAATTTCCTCTTTTAAATCGAGTCTGGATTTAAAAGGTTACGTACATATATTATACATATATGCGATTTTCTGACTTTCTCCAACCCGATGCGGTTTACTGCGCGAACAAGGCCTTAAATATTCACCGGTGATTTCGGCGAAGACCCTCGTCGCTGGGTCGTGTTCGAAAAGCTGATGAATTGTTACTTGCCAATTTGATGTCGTAGTGTGGGGTGTTGTGATCCACGTTATTTAGTCGTTAGCCGAAGTTAGCCGTTTTGTTAGGTTTCGGCCGGAAAACGATATTTGCAGGTCTTCTTTTAAACTGCGCGATTCCGGCGAATTCGCCGATTGGCGCAGAGGTCAAGTTTGTGATCCATATACTGGGGTTAAAACTACGTACTTAATTTTGTATTGTTTTCAATGACTCTTTGATATTGACCCAACTTTGAATCATTTTTTTGAAATGTACTAGGCGTAGTTTGTGAACAAACATTTAAAACAATTCACTCAACGAGAAAGTTTTGTATATTCTTTTCAAAAGGATGTTTGAGTTTTTCTAGTCCAGTATAATCATTATTGTAGCTTAGTGATATATTTTCATCATTGCATCCTTCCATCTCAATTTTCGCCCCTTCTTGAATTATTCAATAAAAAAACTTTTCTAAAGAATTATAGATGATGGATTGGCTCTTAACTTTTTTTTATCTTCTCTCAGATTCAATATACTTAAGAGAATAATATCATAAAAGTAAAGTAAAATTAACATAAATTCAAAGAAATCGAAAAGCAAAATAAAGCGATCGTCTTGTTATTTTAACAGAAATTATAAATTGAGTTAAATATGTAATACTATATTTGTTTCGGAATATAAAGTTTTCCAAGACAAAACAAGTTTTTTGTGCGACTCAATTGTGATATAAATAAATGACAATGACAATAATGCTTCATAAACATTTTCCTCATTCGCTAAGAATAGTTGCTTACCACAGGTGCACTAGTTGTCTTGGGAAATGCAGTGCAATTCAAGTATACATATCTCTCTGAATTATTTGTTTCGATTTCGCTACTTATGACGAGAATCGACCTCTTGTTCAAAAACAATTACATTACGATAAAACACAGTATCTCAATATTTGCAACAACTAATCCATTCCCAATATTTGCAACTATGAAAAAGCTTACCAGTAATTTTAGATGACATTATTATTGGAATAGAGTAGTCCGTACGGTCTATACTGGTAACCCAGAGGCTATGGGCTCGTGCTACGGCAGTAGACTTTTTTATTTATAAAAATGGACTATAATATATATGTATGTATATTTAATTATTTTAATTTATTATAAACACAAAAAAATATAATTAACTACATAAATACTACCGATTCGCAGACTTTCAGTCTGGTGGTTAAAACTTACTTGTAGGTTTTTTATATTCGATTGACTTACCACGTTGTAACGCATTGGGCTTATGCCAGTCAGGTTACTTCGAAACATTAAAAAATATTACTTTTACTAATAATTATCGGGTGATTATTATATAAATTTTATTAATTATAGTTTTTTAAAGTGAGCCTGTCATCATTTACACTGGATTTAATTTTAGTGCTGATCACTTCTGCTGATATGAAAGCTATCTCTGATTTTTATCAGTTGTCTGAATTGTTGTAAGATAATGAATGCTAATTGTAAATATTTTCCTTGATTTTTGAAGTATATTATTTATTTTTTTACTGCGTTTGCTAGATCGTTCGTTGTATTATTAGTGGCTTCACTTCGTTATACTATTAGTGTATTAATTGCTTTTTTAATTTAAATTATTGTATAATACAAACTTGACTATCGTGACATGACAGGTTTCCCCAATGCGTCATGATGGTCACTATACAAAAAAGTTTTATTTAGCATTTCATATACACATACATACATATTAAGATACCGATTGTAGTGTACATTAAGAGCACCATCACACACATTTAGCGCCTCATATCTATCGCCGAAATCATCATTGTGTTTGGCAAGCTCATTTAGTAACTGGATTGCTCGTGTAAGAGGTGCGTTTTCAAGTGTTGGCGTTCTGGCCGCGACGGAAAAGAATGATGGACGCGATCGCGACTAAGCTAACATATGAAAATCACTGAATATTGCCGAATTGTTGACACCACCCCTTAGTAACTTTAAAAAGTGTTTGAAAATTAAATGAATTGTATTCAAATGCTCCTTGAAACAATACACTAGGATTCTTGAACAACTTATACACTTACATTTCGACTTGAATCAACTATCTCTTCGACTTTATTTGGCAATTTGTTTCATTAAATATGCTACATGTGTCACTTTCATTAGTATTGTTCAAATTATACAGATATTGTGGAACATATGATATTATGCCTCGATAAAGCATACATTTTATAGTGACATCTGCGCTGAACAAATTTGCATCTTAACATCATAGTGATTCTACAGCTAATTGAATCCGCAACAATGCATTAATTATAATTTTATCTTCTGAGTTTAATTAATTAAACTCGGAGGAGTAAATTAAGCTTAATATTGCTAAAATCAATCTACATTTTCACGAAAACACCATTCGATCTTGTCTGCTGCAAATATCATCATGCGTTAATATTAATATCAAATTACGTTAAAAAGTAAAAAAAGCTTTTAAATTTTATAAAATACCAGTAATTAGATATATATTTACCGGTAAAAACGTGAAGTTTATATAAAAAAAATATTGTGCGTTGTTCACGAACTTTTATTTTATAAATTTGATGTTAACATGTGTATAATGAATTAAGCTAACTTTACTAAACTTTTTTTAACTTTCGTAGTAGAAATCAAACAAGATTCATTGATGTTCAATCTTGTTTAAACTTTAAAATATATTTTTTATATTGCAGGTGCTCTATATTTTTGCGTGTATAGTAATGAAATCATATTAATTAACACATAGTAAGACGCCTATCACAATTGAAAGGAGAAGAGTTTTTATCGTCGTATCTCTTTAGCAGCTATTATAACGTGCAAATCACGCTCGGCAGCATTGGAACGCTAAACGTGTTGCACATATTTATGGTATTTTTAGACTGCATGAGCATTCTAAAATAATTTGAGACTTCGTGTTGATTGATTTTTATGCGTTGATACATGAAAATTTTCCATACGTTCAGTGATACTTAAAATGAGTCGGTCAAAAGCAAAATTATGCAGAATTTTTCAAGCAAAGGCGACTTAATTTGAAATTATTTTTAAAAAACAATATTAACCACCTAACCTAAGGTAGCACCTCAATTTATAATTATGAAGTAGTTGTAGACATGTTTAGTTAACTGTTCATGATTTTTGTTTAAAGCTTTGCGAATGTGTTATTTTACTAATTTGTTATGTATTGAAGAGATATTTTAACACTGAACTCGGGCGATTCGTTGAAATAAACCTACAGTTAATTAAAAACATTTATTAAGAAAAATATATGTATTTTACATACATTATAATTTTTTTTAAATAATAGTTCTTTTGCACCTTTCTTGTGCAAGCTTATTTATAATTTATATAATATTTATGATTGTGTCACTTAAACAAGGTTTATGGGAATCGTTTTTGTACAATACGTTAGTTCCTCTAGTGCTCGAATGTGACTTTTGATTGTGTCACTTAAACAAGGTTTATGGGAATCGTTTTTGTACAATACGTTAGTTCGTCTAGTGCTCGAATGTGACTTTATTGTTTGGAATCACTGCGAAACGAGGTACTCCTTGTTGTTAGAGAGGATTTAAAGAACATTTATTAGATATCTCTTCAAGAGGGAGTACGGACCATATCCGTATTTTAATCCTAGTGTATATTTTCTAAGATCGTTGGGATACAATTTATTTCATTTCCGAAGTATTGTGTGTTACATGAAGTACTTTTTGAAGTCGTTGAAGGATGGTGTTGTCAATCGATTTTCAGTCACGATTGCGCCCCCTATTCTAATCGTTGCGGTTATGACATCAGTGCTCGAGAACGCTTCCATTATACAAGTCATATAGCTTTTGAATAAAAGCCATCATGACGCATTGGAGAAACCTTTCAAGTCATGATTGATGCGTTACTCGTCTCCAAAATGAAAGTGTTTCCACGTCTCGGAAAATTTTATCGTTTTCTTTGTATAACACAATATGGTTAATTCTGAACGGTTTCGCCGTACATGTACGGTGGTCGATATTTTTTTGAGATACCTTATTTAGTTATACAGCTATCGCCACGTAAAATTACGCATACGCATAATACTACTAAAGCCAACATTATATTGCATCTTTCATATTTTTTCCAAAAACTTTTGTTAAATGAAGTGTTGGCATTCATTTAAAGGAGAAAAATAAAATATACATTTCGTGTGAAGGACAGAAATTCATTTTTGGCCATCTATTGTCTATTTGTCTTGTCACAACTTCATAAATCCTTTCTTAGTTTTAGCACAGTGCCAAATTTATTATAAATGCAGCAAAATTGTGTTTTTCTTCTTTGTATGTTTTTCAATTAAGCAAAAATGCGAGTTATGACACTATCACATTTTTTATTTATAATTTTTATATTTTTAGAGGAAACGCTTAAAGTGTTAAACGCTCTTGGCGTCGGTCGGCGACCCTTCGCTTTTCCGCTGTAATTATAAAATTGTTTAATTTCGTCGTCCTTTCATAACCCCTTCGTCTTAATTAATCCGGCCGCTGCCGTCAAGGTCGCGTCGCTCAATTAAAATCGCCGAGATCGCGAAAATCCCGGGAAAATTTCGCCGACGACGGTTCAATTATGCCGACACCTCACACCCCGAGCGATTTATGTAACGTCAACTTATCGGCGTCGGTATAACGGTCAAGTGTCGGTTCTCATTCTGCATCGTATTAGCGGCGTGCATTCGGTTTATAAGAGTGGCTGGCTTCGATCCAAGCGCGGTGTGAGAGAATATCTTGTTGTTAATCTGCGCTATTACGTAATGCATGTCTTATATTTCATAAAGCGCAAGCCTAGGATTATAAGCAAGATTTATCACGATTAATATTAGGGATACCCAGAAGAAAGGACGTTTTTTCAATGACAAATTAATGTTACAATAATCTCCATCGACAGATACAACTTTATTCCATCGATCAGGCAATTTTTAATTCCTCATTTGTAAAAACTGGCTATGAGTTCAAATATTCAGAAAAAAATGTATTAACTCCACTAAAACTATTAATTTTTTACCGTCTAAATTATATTGTAGAAAAAATAAATTGTAAACTGATGGTGCGTTATCGGGAGAATGCGGAGAGTTAGCAATAGTTTTCCATCCGAGAGTATAATTTTTTTTTCGCAGTATGAGGCAGGTGCGTCGCATTGTTCTCGTCGCTCAGTGCGTGTGGAATCCACACACTTTGTTTCCATGCCTTCCCAATATTTTTTAAACTTCTTTGAATGCTTGATCATGAATATCTTGTCTTATCTGTTAACTTCTGATCGACATCTCTGTATTGGCTTCAATTTCTGCAGCTATGCGGTATCATCGATGATTTTTAATGACCTACCTGTGGGTACCCCAATGATAAATACATACGTTTTTTGCTCGTATGTCGAATCAAATTTAAAAAATAATTTGCTTGTATCTTGAAAATCTTATAAGTAAAATCATTCGAAGTCGAGGTTTCGTTGTACTTGCATAATATGAATTACTGTTATATGTTTTGAGTTTATATTATAAACAATTTACAATCAATGAAAAGAGATCCAATTTCCATACATTGATTGTTACTACAAAAACGCTGTTAACGCATTGGGTTGTTATGTTACAGCGGTAGATTTACAACAACAATTATATCGCAGTTTAAAAGTTCTTAGTTTATGGTTCTCATTAGACGTATTTATTGCTAATTGTGTAATTTTACGATGCGTCGTAATTGCACAGATTTCGTTTTATTATCGGCAATCGCTGTTCATCTTTGTGTAACGAATGCAAAATTTACTAAATTACAGTTCACCAAATTACTCGGTTGCGTTGGTATCTTATCCACCATTATCAGATATGAGCTCGGTAGCGGTATCTCGCTTTTGTTACCATACGCAATAACAACAAAAAGGCGTAAAATTTGGCTGGTTTCTGTTGCGAATTCCCTTTGTTTAAATGTTGCTGAAAATTTAAATATCTTTGCATCGCTGGACCGTTCCCCCTTGTTTTTCGAATTTTATACCGTCACGGTGGCGCACTTGAAATTCAAATTAGGCTCAGGGCGGAAATCTGGACCTCGGATGCTGTGTGCCCTGGTCTCGCTTATTATTTTTAAGAGCACTTGCTTAATGTTACGGTCATATCCTATAGGAAGTTTTATTGTTACGAAAGTTGATCATTTCTACCATATACTATATATTTATGGAACCTAAGTTGTATGTACATATTTTCACGTACATTTTTTATTATTATTAAATCATGGTCATGACCGCAAAAACTAGTAATTTATAATGAAATTTCATGAGCGATTCTTAACTTATGGCTGAGGCTCGTATGCTAATTCTTGGGGGTCGGGTTTGTTTAAAATTTGTAATAGGCAGTCGAGATCGATATAGAGTAGGGTTATGTGTGTGTCTCTCTCTAGTCTCTGACCTCTGCGGTTGAATTGTGATGCTGGTCTAAGCTAATTTTAGCAAGTGTCATGTCCTGGTCAAATAAAAAAGGCTCATTTATACTCTAATGAAGCAAAAATATGTTTCCCCGGTCACTCTTTATACGCGAAATCATTGTGGTCGCTTCCTGAATGTCGACAAAAAATAATATTCGATGCACGAGACAATTATAATTGTTCGACGCGTGTGTTTTCATATTCACTGTCACTTTCTGACAAGGTTTTCATATGCCAAACTGAAAAAGGAGGACATTTCAAAATAAAAGTATTGTACTTAAAATATAAATTTAACATTAATATAATTTTTAAAACATACTGCTAATACTAATCACGCATTTAAACATACTTTTCAGAGTTACCTATTTTAGACAAAAGTTCTTCGTTTCTTAATAAATAACTATACGAATCTGAGCGTACCATAATATTAAAATGTATTGTGTGAGTATTATCGCTTTCATTGACTCAAATCTATCAGTGAAAAAACCCACAACGTTTGCATTATAAATAGGAATGCAAAAATAAAATTGACAAATTTCCAGTAATTCTGAAAAAAAATCAATATTGGGCCAAGATTAAAAAATACCGTCCATTGTTCATGTAGCCTATAATCTTCGAAAAACTTGATCCATTTGTCTTCAGATTTGACGAATGACAGGCTTCAAAATTGACCGCACAGTTTCACGTCATCAATGATTTTTTGCAAGAACTCAATACAAGGAATCAAATCTTCATATTGTATTATTTAAGTAGCATCCATTCAAAACACTTAAACTTGTCGGGTTTATTTTGTTAAGTATTCAAGAGATGTTTTATAAACATGTCGAAATTCGTCATAGATGTTCTGCTCTTCTTCATTTGAACCATCTACTTCAAGAACAAGCTGCTTCACTTTCAAGGGCACGAATTTGTCTTCAATTGTGTTTCGCAGCATTCACAATATTAATTTCTAATACTGAGTTCTCTTCTTGCTCTGCAGATGCCATGTTTAATTAAAATACAGACATTAAAGAATGTGTGAACCACGAATATACCTACGAATATGATTTTTTTTAATATTCAGTATGTGAAGCGGCTTTATCAAAAAAAAAGAGGACATTTGGAGAACATTAAATTTTAATTGAAAAACGAGGATTTGTATATGGTAACCATACTTTCTGAAGACGCAGAAGCTTTTTCGCTATCATAATAATCACTATCACTATACTCTATTTGCGTTAACACAGTCATTATTATTCATAATTGAGAAAGAGATGGCAAGTTTGGGTTTACGCCCCTACTATTAGCTCTAAAGCACACGATACGGATATACGTTCGATATACTTATCATTCGCATGGAAAAGTTGAAATATAAATTTACGAACACCTATCAGATAAATTATATTTTCACTAGTAAAAATACATAATTACATTTTTAAAATATATTCGACTATTTTTGAAAGATAACTCGAGAATTTCTAGTTTAGAATTTTCACAGGGGGGGGGGGTAGCAAAATATGGCCAGTAAGTAGTGGTTTTTTAATATTTCGATTTTAATAAAATTCATAGTACTCCATTAGATGACGTGTATTTTATGACCAAATTCAAAAGGGGGGGGGGGGGCAAATGCCTCCACTTGCCCAAATAATGCCGGTATAAGTAGCCATAATAAAAAATATTTGTGTTTCTAATAAAACAGTCAAAATTTAACCTTTAATAAAATCATTTATGTATCATTACAAAAGTCATAACAAGTAAAAAAATAAAATTTATAGTAAGAATCTTGAAGGTAAAAAGTAAAACCAGTAATTTTGACTGGTCTGGTGGTTCAAGTGTTAATGAATGTCCGATAAGATACGTAATCGTTTGTTTTACGTCAATGTGCAAAAAAACTTTATTTTTAGAAAGTTCGAGGAACGAAAATAAATCAATTAGTAATACAAGCTTTTAGCAAGTCCTTGCGACTCGTTGAATAATCTGTAGAAATAGCATCGTATTTTTTCAATTTTAATTAAAAAAGATATAAATTCGGACATGTTTAGAAGTGAGTCAGTAAGTGATCATTTACGCTGCAATCTCATAATAATATTCATTTTCATAGCACGATGAAGGGCGTAGTAACATAGAGCTTGTTAGCAAAAATAGTATTTATGACATTAAACGTAAATAACAGAATTACAACTCTCAGCGATGACGTTTTTTAAAATTGTTAAATACAAATATTTCCATAGCATATATACAAGTATTGAGCCATACATCTTATTTAACTTTGATTTGGCTTTTATTTACATATTCTAAAGTAAATTTTCATTAATATTTATTTAATAACATTTTTGCTGGTTTTCTGTGATACATTATAAGATTATTACGATGGTCTTAATTTAAAGTTTTATGTCATTTTTACTTTACTTTTTTCAGTATGAAATAGCAAATATGTATTTTATTCACATTTTCACAGTTAATGCTCTTTACTGTTTCGTTTAAAATGGATTTGAAAATATAAAGGCATGTCTCGAGAAACCAGTACATGTTTTAGTGACATTTTTCCTTGTTTATTCTACGACTTCATACAATTGTCGATGTCGGCTTGTAAATTTTCATAGAGTAGCATATCTATGGCGCACGCGTTTATTTTGGTGTGAGTCTAGCTGAAATCTTGTTTATTCCAAGTCGGAGGTGAAGTGGTAGTTCTGGATTAATTTACTGACTCAACTGTATGAAGGAAGTGATTCAGTATGGTGGTGTTCCATCTTATACACTTTTAAAAACTGGGGGGAGGGAAGTCAAACATCCTCGGTTCGGGGCGGAACCAGACTCTTTGTTATTGTCTAATACAGATCTTATTCGCTGCATCGCTATATTACAGAAACTGTAATCTAGGGGTGCTCGGTATCCTTTTTTTTTTATGGTTTTTATGCCTTGCAACCGTTTTATACGTGTGTTTGTACGCCGACGATGATAAGGGACAAGGATCAATTAGTTTTATAAAACCCTTTTAGCAATTTTTTTCAGATTAATTTCGTTGCAACGATTATGAATGGTCTCTACATCTTCTTTGATTAAATAAGTATAATAAATTTGAAAGATAACGAAGTCTATTGCAGCGTGCTTTGCCTTTTCGTTATCTGACAATATTTTCGATTATTTTTTTTCACATCAGTTGGGAATTGCTAAATTTGTTTATGTTGCATACTTTTCTATGCAAGCTGCATAGTTATATTTTTTTCTCTTTAATATTAAACTAGTTTTAATCTCTCTTTCTCTTTCGACATTTTTGATGGATTGGAATGGATTCGCCACGTGGCCAAACCGTCACTAGTTGACAGGGTACGTGGAACTCTGGCAACGGTCCAACTCTCACCGAGTAAACAAATCAAAATAACTCTTAGACCTTTGCGCGAGCGAATGACAAAACTGACATTTTTCCCTGACTCTTAACCTTGAGCCGCTTAATTGCATAATATCTAAATTTCTTTTTCTTTTACTTTCAGATGAAGTGGATGTTATCGGGTACACGTCTAACCAGAGTGACACCGACGATCACTCATCGATCCAAAGTGGTTCGGGAGACTCAGGGGTGGCCCTTTCCGCCAGCCGTCTTTCTCTCGCCCACATGGAAATCATCTAGGTATGAAATTGTATTATCGACGACGATGTTAATGTTTTGTACTATCGATTCTAATTCACATGTTATAATTTCAGATTGACTGCCGTGCAGTCTCACGCATGGAATGCGGTTCTTTTTCACAAGCCATGGTTGTTTGGATGTTGATGATAATAAAAATTAAGTAAAATAATTTAAATATACAAAAAAATATATATATTTACTTGAAGAAAGAACTTTAAGCAAAACGAACTACATGCGACGTGCCCTGTCTTAATTATGCTCAATGCGGAAGATAAGCATGTGAAGCATCCGACTGATCGAAGCCAGTATATAAAGAAAAAAATGAATCCGTTTTCTTTTGATTGTAATATTTCTTTTTTTTTTGAGTTTATTGGAAATGCATGCATGTATTGTAGATCGAGGGCTGAAAATTTCATTGTTTGATCCATATTGCAGGTGCCATTTAAGCGAGAGATGTTAAGATACAATCATGCCCGTTTTATCGATTATGCGAATTGTTTTTATTAATAATTAATAGTTCTTCATTTCACTTATTGTTTTATTTTTGGCAAATGTAAAGAGTGTTCCGTCATTGATGTATTAGCTCAATATTTTCTCGGTGATAACTGATAAATTTTATGATATAGTTAGTACAGTTTGTTGAAGTTATTGATGTTATTTCGAAATTCATAATGTAAATATCAAGCAATTTGAAATTTTAGTGGCCTTCATTCGTATTTTAACTGCGAAATTTATAATACGACTTCTGCAGTGTATTTATTGACATTGAATCAGTGAACAAATATGAAAACAGCAATAATGCTATTATATGAATGTGTATATTTATTTAATTGTTCTCGGTAATGATCGGTGCTTATGTACGTATGCATGCGTACTTACATATGCACGTAAATTATTATGCTCTTTTTTGTGCAATAGTCCTAAAGATATTCAATAATATTTCCCATTATTAAAAAGTCGTTGCAATATTTTTTAAGTTATAATTTCAAATATATGTAAAGTATATTATATATCTTACTTTACACATATTTGAAATTGTAACAGCTATTATATTATTATATGAGTCGTTTATGTTGATTGTGTATTTTTTTCTTATTGTACGATTGCATGTAATTTAAAAATAAACAGTTTATTATCGCACGGACATTGTAAAGGAGCAGACATCAATATTTATATTTTTATTATATGTAAATTTGTGTGATCATATTTTTAAATAATGTTTATAGGCGCGTCGCGCGTTGCTAATACGTAACCCGACGTGCGTGTAAATGCAGTTAACTTATAAAATTTGGTTAATCTGAAATTTAATATAAAAAAGTAATAATATGACCAAATATGCCATTTTAATAGTTAATTATTCTGATATACTGTTATTGTCATTCATTCTGTATAGAAATATGGTTTATTGTAAAGCAAAAGTTTATGAGAGATTTATATTTTTGTTTTTCTTCATCCGAAGAGAGCTAAAAGACTCGATTTATAGTACTAAGTTATCGGGCAAAATTAACGGTCTTTTTGACATCTCTTAAATTTGCCTTCAAAGATGATCGATACTCTCATACCCGGCTAAACGAATGATAACTCTGTTTGCAAATCTTATGATAGTCTGCGCGCGTCGCATGCGTAATTATTAGAAAAATTCAACTCTTAACCAAAAATCCGTTTTAAAATTGATTTATTTATATACGTAATATTTTTTTTAAAAAACTGTGTTTTGGGGAAGTATGATTGTACATCCTTCTCAATCTCGTGATCTCATCCATTTTTTAATTTAGGGATTTTTGAAGGATATCGGAGTGCACTCTGCGTTAACTTATTATGTGTATGTATTTTAGAATGCGGCGCGTTTCAGAAACAAACATCATTTTCAAAGTCTGATTTAATTATACGTTTAAAGATTTGCACACATTGATAGCATACGTTTCTTATATTAAAAATCTTTCCTCTAGTCAACAAGGATGTCTGTATTATTTTAGCAAGAGACAAATGTTAAAATTACAATATACGGTTATGAAACATTCGCGTATCCGTATACATATTTATATGTGTATCGATACGCTTCAGCCAGAGCTGAATCAGCTATTATATTGTACATTATTAAATGAATTGTAAATTGTATATACATAATTATTATTATATATATAAAGAAAAGAAATGATACACTATATTTTTATTTTATGCGACGTCTGTGCATTTTCAAAGTCGTCTAACAATTTTAAACAAAGTTTTAAATAATGATAAAATGACAAATGTTAATTTAATTGTAAGGAGTATTCGCGATCGTTTTATTCCTAATTATTGTTCCACCTGATTTACATATCTGAATATCAACAATATCGAAGTATCAGAGTTGGCTCCGTTGTATGAAAGTGTTTGTTAAGGTTATTTTCCATGTACCTTGTGAATCTTCAAATGTTTATTATTCCAAATATTGCATATCTCCGATATATAAACGCGAGAGAGATGTCCTTATTTTACTTTTAGCCTCATTTGTATATGATTTTGAATTAAATAGATAAATATATAAGATACGTGCAGATCTCTGATTATTTTAACAAATTGTCTGTTTAGATATTTAAGCTTATTTTATTAGTTTAACATGACACAATGAGGTGGTAACTTTTACGTATATGGAACGACAGGGCACCACGCAAAAAGTACTGCACTGATGATTTTTTTAATATGAAAAAAAAAACTAATTTTAGTTATCGTCTTTTTTTCAAAAAGAACTTTTTAACATAAAAAAATTAAAAAATATATTTAAATTACAAAAAAATGTTTAGTGTTGTTAGAAATGAAAACTGTGTAGTAGCTGCCTTGGACGGTTCGGCAGCCGCCGGATCGGAAGACTAAATGTTTATATAAATGTAACTTTAGATAATGGCGGGATACATATTTTTAATATTTATTTCTACTTCAAATCTTAACTCATCCCACTAATGCGCATCTTTTATTTACATCGATCCGTACGTCCCCGCCGTCGACCGACGGCGTTAGTGTATGATCGGATTGTATCGCTCGATCGCTACAATCTTCACGAACATTGTAAAATAATAAAGAGTACAAATTCTCTATAAGCCCCTACAATAATTAAATTTCAAATTATCTAATAATTCACTCGCGGGGATGTTTTTTACGCTCGTCGCCCCCGTAATCGAGGCATCGTTGATTCTCACCCTCTTTCGTATCGAGATGGGCATTATCTAAAATCGATTAATATGAAAGAGGGAAACCGCTCTAGTGAATCGCCTTTTGCAGTTGGGCCTTGGGGATGGTGTATAATAATTGATCGATAATGTTCTAGTTACAATATTGACAGGGCTGGACATATATCTAAATCGTTGTTTTTAAGTATATAGAAATAAGAAAGATGTCAATAATATAAAATATTTATTAGGTAATAATTTAAAACAAATATTGAATGTAAATTATTTTTATCATAATCACACTTAACATACACACACATAATCAAAGCGTTATTTGTTATTTTATTTAGCTCTTTCGTTATTAACGGATGTTTGTTGCAAATCATGTTATCGTCGTAAGGTTTTACTTTTAAACCAGATGTGTCAAAAATGTCAGTTCCGATGTAACAAAACAAGCGATATGTAAGGTTAAGTTGATGTTTGAAAACGAAACGAAAATATGAACTGATCGTGATAGGTAAAAAGGCGCCGGCCTGTCAAGTCAGACTGTATTTATAAATAAAAAAACGTACCTGTTTCACTTAAACGTTCATTGAGAATTCATTTCTGGAATTGTTAGATTGACGCACAAGTCTTATTTTGTTTTTCAACGCTTTGAAATTACATTAAGTTCTAGTAATTTGAGGGAATATAAGTCTTTTATATTATACTGCTTTCTTATAGTCAAAAGTGCCAAACCACAATATCATATCATATAATACATCTGAACCAATCTACGATAGTTTGAAACTGTAATTATTGCTATAACGTTAATATTATTAGTAAATTTTGTTATTTCCTTAAACTCCATATTAAGTAAATAATTATCATATCGTATAGCTTTTGAGAAAACATTATCTGAATCACCGAATCGTTAATTATTTTGCTGTGAGAATAAATTTTATGACATTTTCTACAAATTTAAAAATAAGTTTAATAAAAAAATATATAAATTTCTCACTACATGGCCTTATATATTAACATTTTTTGAAAAAAAAAGTTGATTAAATATATTTTCGTACGATTTAGCACTGCATGCGGTATAAGAAGTTTTTTAAATAAAAATATAATATGTAAAGAAAAACTAGATTAAGACTTCAGCGTCAATCTAATATTAGTTTTAAATTATCCCTTATTGCATTTCCATCCTTAATCAATGTGTATAAGTATTTTCAATGCATCCGTCTGTGGCGTTTGTTTAATGATTAATACCAAATTATTTATTTATACATGAATATTATATCGTTAACATATTTTTTGTACATTCCCAACGAGGCAAAAAATAAAAACGACAAATATATGAAACCAGCAATATGAATTAAGTCAGTATTGTAAAATCGCCACATCCCATCTAGATTTATTGTACATAATATACATATATACAAAATTTATACATATATGTGTATACACTCGTGCGTACACGCATATGAAAAAATCACAATCTGTGGGTGTTATTTTTAGATGTCTTGTTAGATATTTCCAGTTATGGTTACTGAATAAAAATTTAGGTTTACGAACGATACAAATGAAAAAAACGCATCTAGGCACTAGATAGGTACATGATGTAAAAACATTTTCTAATCATCTGCAGCGTTTATGTTTAGATGAGTCGCTTCCCGCCCATAACTGTTGTGGATGTTTTCCATTTATACTTTGGTTGGATTGCGCCGCCGAGGCCCTCCGTCTGATCCGTCGTTTGCGCTTAAATTTTGAAACGTTTTTTAAAAATAAAGTATATATATATATGTATATTAAATAATGATGAAAAATCAGGGATTGTGACGGTCGAGCTCGCTGCGCAACGTGAACGAAATAACTCAGCGAACGTATGAGAAATTATTGTACATATTACTTGTAACTATTCATATTGCATTGTTTTGTTCTTATATTTTCGATTTTATGAAAAATAAATTTGTGTACTATTAAAAAAAAAACAGCATTTAATTTCCTGCTACCTTTATTAGTTCCAATAATCATTTCCAATGTACCGCAACACACTTTCACCGTTTAAAATACAATCGTAAGTACAATTTTCATATGTAGCAGTTCTGCAATATTTTGTAATCACAAATAAATTAATTCACAAACAGAATTTGCATTCAATGTAACAAAACTCTGAGCAGATTATGTTTAAACTAATTAAAAAACATTTAATATAATATATGAAGATCTATAGGTAAGTACACATTATTTGACTTAGTTAAATATAATACACTATTTTTTTCAATAGTCAGTGGATAAAAACAAAGATAAACTAGAACAAATAGTTTTTTTTAAATCAATAAAATTTAAAATAACACACATAGAGCAAGGTAAAGGTTATAATAAATAAAACATAACAATAGTAAAGTACGATAACATAATTATCTCGACAATCTTACCTCTGCTCAGTGTATATCCTTCAAGATGAATAACTAATCACAGAATATAATTAAATCACACGTTGAACAATGTTAATATGCACTGACTCTTGAAAATAAATAGTTAAAAGATGTCCAACCAACAAATAAACATGTTAACTGCACTTTTCTAATGTAGAAGAAATAGGTAAGACATGAATTTATTCATATTCAATTTTATTTTATCGAAAAATATTTGAGGTTATGTTATGTATGCCCTTCATAAAAATATCATCAGCTATATTTTCAATTTAAGAAAAAGAAAATTCATTCATCTATTATTGAGTAGAATAACATATCCATCTGTCTGTAAATGTTTAAATATCTCACAACTACGTTTATCAACTACCATGTTTTGTCTAATCTCCGTACTTGACTTAGCGATATGAGAGAAGACTTTGTTTATTGTCATTGCATATTTTTTATTGAAACGGTTTCATTGCACATTTTCTGTAGATTTTAATTCTTCAGTAGCATAGTGTACTGCAATAAACCACTTCGGTTCAGGGAGTTTATGAAACATGTTTAATTAATTGTTAGCTTTGTCTACATTCACTATCTTGTTGTTTGAGTAAAATAAACATGCTGCAACTGACATCATTTCTCAAATAAAAAAGTCAATTTCATTGACTCTTACATTGATCGTTTAAAAGTTCAAGTACTTTGACTTAGTCTTAAAAAATCGCAGTGGAACATTCTGGGAGTCATTTTTGAAAGCATAAGGCACAAATACTACATTAACTAATTTTTTAACATATAAATTTACTCTTTTTAACATTTGACCAACATGTCTTACATTGTTCTTGTTCAAGTGGTTCATTATGGCCCTAATGGACACTTTTAGTCAACCTTATTGCTTGATTTAAATTTATACAACTACTGCTTACAATATCCACGTAAACAAAAATTAAGAGCAGTATCATACACGTATATATTTAAATCAATAAAATCATGGTTTTTAATTGGCTAAGCATAATCTGCTCAGAGAAAAACATAAAACGTTTCATTGGCACAAAGCAAAGCTTATTTAAAGATGCAGAAAAATAAAATTTCCAATCTCCATTAGCAACTTGTGAATGGAAGTTTTCTTAAAACATAAAATAAAGTATAATTAATGACGGAAAAATATTTTTATAATTATTGCTCCTTTGCATAAGCTCCACTGATCACATTTGGTAGCTAATCAAAATAATTGGTGTCAAAATTACCGATAAGCTTTTTTAGCGTGAGAATATATTAGAGGTATAAGGATATGTTTTTAATTAAAGACATTTAATGCACAGAAATGCAATTATTTTAATAATTTTAAGAAAAATTATTGCTGTCTTATTTTCTCACATAAAAGGTATTATAAAATTAAAATAAAATCGTATCGGGTTGAATAAATAAATTAGTATCTGACACCAATTATTTTTTTAAGAAAAAGTGCATCATAAGTGTACTTTAGTCAACAAAACATTGTGTCAAAAATTAAAACAGATTTATAATACATATACAGTCATTAATGGCATATTTTAATTTGTAATCGCAGATTTTGTATACAAAATTGATCGATCTTAAACAATCTGCAGTTTACCCTGTAGTTTCACCTTTCGCATACATTTTTTAAAACTATTAACTATTTATCGTAAAACTATCAATCAATGGCTAGCTGTATTGTGCTCGCTTCGATAAAATACATTGCTTGACAGTCAATAATCAAAATTGCACAAGCATAGAAGCGACCGAGAAGAGCAATTATACTACAGCATAAAATGACTATAAATCTTCATACCTAAATTAAAAGTTTTCTAGAGGAATTTTCATATTATAATCTAACCACGAGGAATTAATATAAATATCATGGTATGTTTTTGGTAAAGTAAAAATAATATCACAATATGTATGGATTTTTCTTGTGAGGTCGTTAAAATAGTTTGTTTAAGATTTCTGTCTCTTTTAAAGAGACAATTCTATAAATTAATTAAACGGAAATAACATAAATAGTTGCAACAGTAAAACAATATTGACTAGTTAATGATTTTAGTTGATACAAATATTTTGATTAATCAATATCACAATAATTGCAAAAAATATAATATTGCGCTATATACACACATTACTTTATATACATACATACGTAACAACGACAATGAATCAAAGTATCAGATTTTAAAAATCTCGTCATTATGAAAAAAAAATATTTACAACATTTAAATTACAATTTGACATTTGTTTATATAATTAGCGATATTATCCATTTTCGTCATTTTATATTTTAACGTCAAATCTGTGACATAACACTTTTACCATTATCTATTTAATTATAAATTATTTAACCGCATTTGGTCCACAAAGTCTAACGAAATAATAATATATATATATACATTAAAATAATACAATACTAACCCTCATTAAATTATTTTATAGGACGCAATAAATAAAATTATTTTATAGAAATAAATAAACAATGGCATCATTTCGCATATTATAATATAAATAAATGGAATACGATTATTGAGATCTTGTTTATAATTTATCAATACGATAGAACCCTGAAAATGATTTTATAAATGATTAAATTTATAATATATTTGTGATATACAACAAGAAATACTCTATGAATAATTTTTTATAGATTTTTTACTTTGACTACTTTTCTATTTATTCCTTTTTGAATTTATAATTTAATTTAAAAACTAACCTTTGGAATCACCGACTGCCGACGGTTATAAATAAAAACGTTCAACACAATCGTATTGTTTCGAGGTCACGCCGTATATAGAATGTATTTTATTAAATATACATTGCATTTTTTTAAAACATTTTCGATATTAGTAAGTACGTACATTCATATGACAAAATGTAGGCCATTTTTTAACATTTATAATGCATTCACTCAAAGAAGGCATTTAAGATACTTTTACCCAAAATAATCCCGTGTAGTAATTATTTATCGGAATCGTCGACCAGATGGATGCTGTCTTCGGCGAACGAGTTTTTACCTCCGGCGCTCTTTCGGATAGGTACCGGATGATGCAGAATAGAAAACCTGTCGTGTTGAGAGCTTTGTCGTGAGCGTCCGAGAGCATTTTTCAAATGCGTTTCACCTTTAAAAACAGACACTAACATTAAAATTTAAATTAAAACCAAGACGACACGATGAGTCGTTACTCACCAGGCAACGAGAGCGGCCGAGAACTTCCAAGGTCTTTAGTTTTGGGCGATATTGGTCTAGAAGACGATCTCGCTCTCAATGGGTTATTATTATTACGAGTATTCGTCCTAAAATCTCCTGAAACATAATTTAATATTTAAATACACCATTTTAATTTTCAATATGAGCATTATTTACCGCGTAAATCTTCACTTGTGTTATGTAATTTAGCGGTGACTCTCAACGGAGACTTCCGCAGTATTGACGAACTTAAAAAATCCTAAATTTAAAACTTTCAGGTCAGAATAAACATTAAATTTGATATAAATTTATTTCATATAAATCAACTTTTATGCAGGGTAGTTAGTAATAATGAAACGTTAGTAACCTTGGCGTGATCAGAGTTGTTAATTGAAAGGGCACTGTAGGAGATGCATTGTGGCGTACTTCCACTAAAATCAAAGGCACTAGACGCCCTAGACGACAAAGAATCTAGACGCAAACAAAATTTCGATTACCACGAGTACAGATTAAGTTTAAAACGAATCGAATAATAAAGCCGCACGTTTGAAAGAATAAGATAATTAATAAAGCACACTATATATATATATATATTACAAGTACATATTTTATTTTTACCTTGAGGCCAAAACGATATCGGCGGCGGAGATCTTATCATGTGGTCGTGTATTTCTTTCAGAGTTAGTGGATCTTCGGACAGCAAATCTATAGACGCATTGCAGAATTCCTAAACAATCAATGAGGGAAATGTAAATTTTCGTTGCATCACAAACTAACATATGCTATAAACATTAAGGGCAAAGCACAAATGTAGATTATACAATTATGTATTGTATGTTCCAGTGAATGTGTATTACCAGTGAAGCTAGATTTTCATTAGTATAAATATAATTTTACAAACTCGACCAGTTTTTCAATTTTTCAACCAACAATTGATTTGTAATTTCACAAAACTGTATTTGTTTACAAACAGATGTTTTGGTAGGACATTTTACATTTTAGAGCAGCATATAATTTCACTATAGCTAATCAGTTTAATTATATTTTCGCTTTTTAATATTATGAATCTACTATGAAGTTTTTAAGGTTAATATAGAGAGATGTAACATATTACTTTTTATCTTTTTATTAAGAAAAAATAATGGTGTTACTCCACACCTAGCAATCGTGAATTATTACCGGTCTAAAGGGCTGTTCATTCAGTACAATATTATTTTTTCCTCTTAATAATCTTCTTCTGGGTAAGCCTATATTAATACAAGTATATTTAACTGCTTATACATTAAAAATATTTTAATAAATATCGGTTTGAGGACAATATTGAAACGAATATATAGCAGACTTATGATATTTTGAAAACATTTTTTTTAACTAAAATATGAATAGGCAACACTTAAGAAAAATACAATAAAGTTATTTTTTACTCAAATAAGACAATGATGAAGAGTTCAAACGTCGTCCTGCAAAAACCATTCCCATGTGATGCAAATGCCTCACCACAATTGACTAATTGACTATAATGAGATCACCCTGGTATTTTGATGTATATTAGTTTAAATTATTAAATTCAACTTGCAACTATCAGGTTTCAAAGAAAAATCTTTGGATCGGAATACTTTAAACCATCTCTGTGTCAGCCGAATTTTAGTGAATTCTTGTTGTACAGTTTAAATATTACATATTCTAGCTGTATTCAAGCAATGTGTTAATTTGGATGAGCGCACGAAACTCATAATATTAGATATTATAACTGTTTTTAGTTTGCCAACATGAGTTATCAAAAAAGGAGAAAAACTTATAATTTTCATGAAGAATGGGAATGGACATAATTTTTCATCATGTTTAAAGAGAATTGCTGCTGTTTGATTTGTAATTTTTCCGTCGCAATACTTAAAAAAAGGAAATTTGAAGTGTCATTTAAATAAATTGCATTCTAAATATCAATCTGATTTACCACTTAATAGTGAAATAAGGAAGAAAAAGTTGCAGGAACTAAAATCTGGTTTAAATACGCAATAAATGACAATTCGAGCAATTTAAGGCTGCAACGTTTGCTTCTTTTCGAGCGAGACTTTATTGATGGTGAGTTTCTTAAAGAATCTTTTGTTGAAATCGAAGGTTCACTGTTTGAAAACTTCATGAACAAAAACAAAATAAAAAGAGCCAATCGAGGTCTACAACTGTCTTGAAATACAGTTATGAGAAGTATAGAAAAAATAAGCCATAATGTAGATAAACACCACGAAAGATATTCATGAATGTGTTTCATTTATAAAATTTTAATTTAAGACAATATAAACTTAATTTTTTTTAAGAAAAATAATTACGAGGACAAATATAGTCTAAGTTAAGCACTGTTTGAAAGTAGCCAAGACGTATCTGATTCTGCATAAAACAAATTACATTTCATAGAGTAAAATATTGAAGATCAACTAACAGAGCTTAAGATAAATAAATTTAGGAGACAATAGTGATGATAAATAACTCAAGAGTGTGATGTTTGAATACATCAAATCAAAGTCTGTATTTCAGTAACATCTATTTAATTAATTATAAACTATTATTAGAGCTTACAATAAATATCACTATGCACGAGAGCTCGATTTTGTGATGAAATGAAACCTAATTACATAAAATTCACTAATGAGTTGATACGAGATATAAATGCTTCTCTCATGGTAAATTTTATGTTGTAATATCACAATGAAAATATTGATAAAACAAACCTGAGACATCAACACTGCATCATCAGATTCACATTCATTTAACGAATTTTCTATTAGGCTCTCCCTACTCGCCATCACTCGCTAAAATAAAATATAATATAATTAGTTTTATGATCAAATTTTTTATGCATATGCATACTAACCTGTAAGAAAGGATTATCTTGTCTCGAGAGTCTCAAAGCCTCCATGTCCTGCGCTATGTTCCTCGTCCGTCCCGGTGTCAACGTTAAAATAGAAGAATCGAGCGTATCGCTCGACACTCCCAAGAATTCGACAGATCTTGAAGCTGAAATGCGATCAAAAGTATTATAAACAGTTATCGAATGGCAATTACATTTTTTAAAGATAATAAATGAGATTCGTGTCGCTATCTAACAATGTAATGTCTAACCAGAAGCCGAGCTGTCCATCGTTTTTCGACGACGAGCTGTCAAAGTGTGACGTAAATCTTTTCAGTTTCGACCTAACGAAATGACGATGGATTCGTCGTCGTCCTTTCTCTTCACATAAAAATGGGAAGGTCGAAATAAACGAACGGAGGGTTGAGGGATGCGGTCGCAGAGATGAGGACCACCGGATCCATCAAAGGAAATGACAGCGACAATTGTTGTTTTTTTAATTGCGCATAAGGTCGAAACGCGCATTAATTCGGCTAGGGGGAAAAATATAAAAATCAAGACTTTTCAATTTTTAGTAAGAAATGTTACGTGAGAAATTAGGTGGTACGTTACTAGACCGCATGAAAAACTGGCTAAATTGGATTAACAAAATTAATACGATTATAAATATGTTTAGCGGCGTGGAAATTTCACGACGCACAGTGGGGACTTTCAACAAAAAACTCTTACTTATTTACTAAATTATAACCATTCTGATTTTACATATATATATTATTAATATAATTTATTTCTTTATACCCGCTATATTTTTATTTTTACGGATTGTCATAGGAATATTATTATACAAATTCATACCTCCGTACAATATTCTTCTAGCCTTACTCGTTTTCTTATATTATACCTATCTATCCTTAAATGTTTTCTATTTCTAGTATTAAATCTATGTACATATTTATTTCTTATTAAATACATATTAAAATACTCTGAAAACAAATTATTTTCTAACATACATTATATATAAATACTAAAGCAATCATTTTCAGTATTTCTTGAATATCTAACTAATTCAATCATTTATTCATACTTCTACAATTAGTAAATATATTTTTATTCAAAACTACTCTCATTGCCCTATTTCGTAATTTTTGTATCATCGTATTATCTAATTTATTAATCATATATAATATCATTGAACAATAATTAAAGTGTGGCAATATAATATTATTGTAGATTATTTTTTTTTGTATTTATACATATTTCTCATCCTAGATAATATACCTATTTTCCTACCAATTTTTTTTTTATGTAATTACATGTTTCTTAAAATTAATTTTTTTATTTAAAATTACTCATAAATATTTTTAATTATCAACTATTTATATCATAGTGTTATTTATAACTATGCTTAAATTATTATTTAACATATCTTTATAATTATTAATCATACATTTAGGTTTATTCTCATTTAGTGCATTATTTTTAACCATATTTATATTTTACTTAATTCGTTATTTAAGTTATCTACAACTTTTTTAATATTAACAACTATACAATAAATTAAAGTATCGTCTGTAAACAAATGCAACATTTTTCTATAATAATAATTATATAAATTAAATATATATATATATATATATATATATATATATATATATATATATATATATATATATATATATATATATATATATATATATATATATATATATATATATATATATATATATATATATATATATATATTATATACAACAATGATCTTCAAAATTTCTGAGTGATTTAATTAATAAATATTGTAATTTAGTTTCTAGTACGTATAGGTCAATAAGTTCGCGGAATGTAAGAGTTATCGCAGAGGAGGGGAATACTAATCTACACAGTTGGAATGTATGATTCATTATTAGTATATGTACTAAGTATTAGTACAATTGTGCTATTATTATTCCAGATATCGCCGAACAAGCACGTTCAAATGTGAAGAACTCCTAAGTATGGACAAAATTGAGTTTCGCGCCGTCATTAAGTTTCTTACAAAACATGGAAAAACTTCTCAAGCCATTTTAAAAGATATGCTAGTTATTTATGGGAACTGTTGCGCTGAGAAAACCATGTTTTAATATGGCGTAGCCTTTTCAAGCAAGGAATAAAGTCGATTGAAGACGACCCCCGTCTAGGACGGTTCATTGAGGCCACTTCCTCAGAAATTGTTGTAGAAGATGCTCGATTGATGCCCGATTGACAGCTATCTATCTCTCTCGTAACTACTGCGTAGGTATGAGAAAAATATACATTATATTGACGAGTTCCCCATTTGTGCTACCTAGTAACCAGAACGACAAAAACCAGCAGATGAATTTATAAATTCGTGAATTTCATATAAAATAGGGGAAATCTCAGTAAAATAAAAAATATGGCTATAATCTCTATTAAGTGGTGATGAAATTTTGCGAAAAAAATTTTTGTTCAAATGTCGAGTTTAATTGAATGAGTTTCTTGAATGAATCTTCTGAAGAGATCTTTTAGTTTTATAAAGCTCTTAATCACACTATTCTATTTTCCAGGTACTGATAGTTTCTGCGTAAATATGGTTTCTCATATTTTTAAATTGTATTTAGCTGTACATATTACCAATAGAAATTGACATGATGATAGTTTTCCTTTGTGGTATTAAAACTAAATAATAAATTAAATACCGATCGCATAAATATATGTATGTGTATAACTGTATATATATTTGTTACAATACTTTTAGAAGCATTATCGGTAACCGATTCAACTACTTTTTTTTATTCTAATCTCATTTATATTTTTTATAATTTCTCCTTCAATATAGTATTCAGTGTTTTCGTTAGATCCAGTTTTTATTAATTTGTAATTTCAAATATGGCACCAGTTTTAGTTTGTATGGTATTTGATAATTTAAGCGTTTTTTACGTATCATAACGTCTCATTTCAAGTTAATAATAACTGAGGCATAAAAACTAAAATATTTTTAGGCTTAAAAATTCGCTTGGCCCCATAGTGCGACTGATGATGTTCGAAGTGAGCGTTACATTGTGTTAACACTGCGATCAAATTGCGGATCGTTCGTGTATAGATTAGTAGTGTTCTAAACTATTGTCTTGTGCAACATTATAGGCAAGTCTTCGAATTCTACTGAATTTGCGTTTCTGCTCGTATTTTAGACTCGATGTTATTGCTTACACAAAGACACGTATAACGCGCATGCGCTAGTATCAATCATGGTTGTCAACGCAGACAAATTTTATTCAAGCACTTTTTGATTTACCATTCTAAATATATTGCCTCATCATTGATAAACATATTAAGTTATAGTTTAGATTTTATCGCATTTATACAACTTTATTATGAAAGAAATAAAATATTTAGAATGATCTTTTAAAATTTTAATCGCCGTTTTTTGATAATTTTTTTACTCCGTTTTATTAATAGCGAGCAAATTTTTAATATTTAACATAAATTTACACATAAATGTTCTTCATATACAAGTTTTTTTAATCGAAGGTTCAAACAAAACAATATTGTTTATTTTCAACACCATTTAAACTAGAGCGTTCCAAGTCTTCCAAGTCTTCCAAAATTACTGAAAATTGTTTTTAAGCGGTAGATGCTCGAGCTATACGATTATTATTCACAACTTCCCGTGAATGTTGACTATAATCTTCATGTTTTTTTTATCAGCATATTATAATAATATTTGAATTTTATAAAATCACAATTTGTTTTTACTAAGTACATTTTTTTTATAAATAATAAAATGGTGTAGTTTTTAAATATTTTACTTTATATTCTATATATCAACTCGAATTTCTAATTAAATCAAAACATTGTTTTTTATGTACGTCGTGATTTATAAACATTGTTGTAAATTAAAAAAATCACTATTGCTATTTTAGTATACTAATAGATATCTCTCATTAGGTAAATAAAACTTTCGAACCTTGGTTGTAAAAGAACCCAGGCACGAAATGCTATGTGCAGGTTGGTAGTACTCAGTGGCAAACATTAGGGTCTGGACTTCGGGGCGGGCCAAAGTTAGCGTTAATGCATCGATGATGCTCGTCTTCGTTAAGGGGAGCGCGACACTTAAAAAATATTTTCAATTCGCATTCTGTACGATACGCTGGTTCATATCGTTCTCGAATATGCTCCCATTGTCTGGGATCTTAGAGAAGTGAAGTATTCCTTGTTGTTGGAGAAGATTAAAAAATCTTAAATATCGCGATTTCGTCCCTTATTCTTGATCGTCACGATCAGGAAGGACTGGCCCGAGGGACAGGCTGAACAAGCGGTCGCATGGGGCGCCAGCTCCAGAGGGGCGTCAAATAATTTAAAAAAATGCGTAACTGACCTTGTCAACTATTATCACCCCTCTGGAAAAAAACTGAAATGACGTCCCTGATTTTAAACCAAAAATTCTCGGGTTCTCCATAAAAAAATCTAAAAAAACAATCGCGAATCTATCCTGATAATATTTTTTAAAATATAATATTCTAGTAAAATCATATTGGAATAAATATTCACATGTAGATATATATTTTTACTAATAAAAATTTAATTTATCTGGTAGATGAATATAGATATACATTTACATACTTATTATTATTTATTTATTTGCAATGTATTATATAAATGTTACAGTAAATGTGTATTTTTCGGTGCAATTATATTTTCACTAATGAAGCCCAAATTCATCAGTAGATATATATATTTTTACTAGCGAAAATATAATTAAAATAATAAGCCCTAGTGAAATTATATACTGCCCTAAAATGTCTATAAATTCAATTTGATAGTTGCGAAACGTCCATTTTCTGTTCATACCAAAACCTAACCTACACGAATTAACCAAACTCGACTTGATTTATAGAATTTTCATTAGGTCAAGTCCAAAATATAAACTAAGTTAACTCATCTCCCAGGGGAAAATAAGCGAAAGAAGAAGTACAGACAGATATCGCATTTCGCATATTGCTCCATATTTTGTCTGCATTTGGATATTACACTATTTAAAAAAAAATATGATAGTTATCTTTATCTGATATGAGAGTATTGGTCAAATTGTATTCAACCCGAATTTTGGTTTAGTCAATAGGAGAGCGCAAAAACAATTATCACTTCTCAGAAGCCAAAAATTCACATCAAAAGCAATAAAATCGTGTCGGCGCCGTCGCGTAACGCGGTAACGAGCGTTCTCACTGCGACGGCGACGGCACTATTTTATTGCTTTTGACTTTAATAACAGGGCAGGTAGAGACATCTCCCCTCTTTGAATTTAACCAGAATAATGCATGTAAAATTATGAAATACTATGAATCTTAATGAAATCGAAATATTAAAAAAACTACCACTGACTGGGCAACTTATGCCCTCCCCCCCTCCGGAAAATAAAAATGTAGAAATATTATCAATTTGTCAAGATACAAATTAAAATAATAAGTCTAAATATTCTTGCGATATTTATTTTTATTAAATCTTATATTGCAACCTGACAGTCGTAAGCCCAATGCGGTACAGCGGGGTAAATCTATACCAACTGAGTAAGTGGATCAACGTAATGAATACCTACAATTAAGTATTAATTAATTATTTGAAAGCATAGGAATCGGTGACATCTATATTATTAATAATAAATTATTATGTGCTATACAATTTATAATCAATAGATGTCACTGTAGTTTTTCATAAATAAAAATTCGAGTGCCGCTGCCAGGGCTCGAAAACTTCAGAGTTATTATTTTGAGATGTTAAGGACTATGCTATTCCGTCATTTTATAGCTATAGTTTAATATTACTAGGGGTAAAAGAAAGCCAAACTCTCCGGAACCCCATTCCATATTAAAGATTTTGCTTTTTATAATTAAAATAGTGTTATCTCTACCTGATTTTTTGCGTATTCGTGAAATGCTGCGAACGTTGAGAATGGAACGGATTATATACAACCCCAAAATATTTATAAAATTTGTAACAATTATTTTATTTTGAAAGAGGTACTGGCGTGAAAACGTTTCATCGATTTTTCAAAATTCATGCATCAATTAGCTCGGTGAAATAATTATAATTGGGTTTCGGTATTAATCATTTATCTGCCCTCATTTTCAAGGTTTAAAACTCAAATACTTTGTTGTCATACATTTTTTTGCAAAACTAACGGTGACAATAATATCTATTGAAATTAATTGTTTCAGTTTTTACCGAAGTTGAATGTTTCATTAATAATTTAAATATAAATTACAAATAATTATAATAGTAAAATGTGAATATTTAATATCCCTGCGCTGAGTTAATGTATGTAATGCGCACACACTCGAATAAATTGAAAGGTTTCGAAGACTTAAAATATACAACAATGCTTTCGCTTTTTGCTGGATTTTTTAACACAGATTTATGGCTATGTATATTGATATTTTCTCGACATATTTCTTTGTCAGATTATTTTCGTACGATTTTATAAAAAAAATATATGAATTCTAGAGCTAATATTTATACCCACGAGACATCCCTGCGTCACAAGATGACATTCGTCACCACAGTTTCTATCGCGCGTCATCGCCGATAGCGCACTGGTGTCATTTTTGCATTCGCTCGCGTCTCGATTGTTTATGTGCTGAGTATTCAGATATTTTCTACGTAAATAACACGACTAAAGTGCATAATATTTCTTACTACCCTTCGACCGAAGCATATCGCGGTGTTCTTCCATTATAAATAAGACATGTGATTAGTGCGGATATCCTAAGTTCACTTCAACGTCCAAACTCACTCAAATCTATCTATAATATACGGCGACTTCATGGAGAACATACTCGAGAACGATTTGAAACAGTATGGCGAAAGCAGTAAACCGAGGGACATGAATGGCAGCGCCGGGGAAAACGTTGCCAAAGACTGCGCGGATTCAGAAAAGAAGAATAAACACCATCACTCTTTACAGAAGATATTCAAGAATTTCGGACAAAAGGTGCACTCTTGGAGGCGATCGAGCGTTGAAGATTCGAAACATCAGGAAGAACCACCTGTGGAAGAAGAGTATAGAAGCAGATCCAGGTCAATGGGATCGCACCCTCATCACGCGAGGATGGACGATTGGGGCCGCATTTATAGCATATATGATGGGATCATCAAGAAAGGCGCTCACTTTCGGCGGATGGTAGAAGTGGAGGAAACGGAAGCTACTAAATATGGAAGCGGGTCATGGAATCCCGAGCACCACATCGATCCTAGACACTCGGCCATCTTATTCAGAGACTATCGTGGATTGCCTGTCGTGACGCCGTTCTTGAGAAACGTCGACGTCGCCGATCTAGAACGAGACGAGTCTCAAATATTTGTAAAATTCTTCATGTTCCACAAATGCTACGACCTGATCCCTGCGTCGGCTAAGCTGGTCGTGCTCGACACTGGATTGCTCGTCGAGAGAGCATTCTATGCTTTAGTTTATAACGGCATGCGCGCTGCTCCTTTGTGGGACTCCAAGAAGCAGAAGTTCGTCGGCATGCTCACGATCACGGACTTCATCAAAATATTGCAAAAATATTACAAAAGTGCCGATGTCGCAATGGAAGAATTGGAGAAGCACAAATTAGAATCTTGGAGAAACGATTTAAATGGATGCTTTATGCCGTTGATTTACATTACGCCTGACGATTCCTTGTACGAAGCGATCAATCGATTGATATCGAACCGTATCCATCGATTGCCAGTGATCAACACTGTCACCGGAAACGTCTTATACATCTTGACACATAAACGCATCCTCAGATTTATGTTCCTATATATTAACGACTTACCAAGACCGGCATACATGAATCAAAAATTGAGAGACTTGAAGATTGGCACTTTCGACAACATCGAAAAAGCTGATGAGGAGACAACCATAATAGACGCTCTTGAAAAGTTTGCCAAAAGGCGAATCTCTGCACTTCCCATTGTGGACACTGACGGAAAACTGATAGACATCTACGCAAAGTTTGACGTTATTAATCTAGCTGCTAAAAAGACATACAGTAACTTAGATGTAACGTTAAAGCAGGCAAATTCGCATCGCAATGAGTGGTTCGAGGGTGTGCAGAAATGCACGTTGGATGAAACACTGTTTAGTGTCATGGAAAGAATCGTAAAAGCTGAAGTACACAGGCTTGTGGTGGTGGACGAGAAAGACTGCGTTATTGGTATAATATCGCTGTCCGACTTGCTTCAGTATCTGGTGTTGCGACCACAGCATGCTGACTGAAGACAATGCAGTCAAATTGGTAACTAAAACATTACTAACACTAATCTAAATGGATCTTGCTGGACCATCTTCTAATAGGATATCACAGACTACGAGAATATACTCAAAATAGTACTAATATAAGTTGTTAATTTTAATTTCTATATATGTACACGACTGATAATGAGTGTAGTTAAATGTATAAAATAAAATATTTTTACGGGTACTTAAAATCTTATATTATTTATAAATTAAGTTTTTCGTAAAATTAAAATAATCTTAAATTGTATGATAGTTTAACGAGTGCTCTGTCTTTCTATGGTAATATTTAAATTTTAGTATATTTTTATAGTTTTAAAATAGCAGGGTTTCGAATCGGAACTGAATCGAAAACAGGAAAAATCGTTATTTTTGTCGGATCGAAAACCGGAGCTGAACCAAAAAAATCCGTTTATTTCTATTCAGTCCGTGTTCAAGTTGTGCAACATTTAAAAAATATTTGGAGCAAATTATAATTTTTAAAGAAGTCAATTTCAATCAAAAATGAACAAGCACAATCATCTAGTGAAACATCCGATGAAAAGGTAGACGATTTAGAGGATTTTTTAAGAAGTAAAGAAGCAATAGAGACATATATGTATATTTCCTATTTCTACAGATGTGGACATTGTATTCATATTGAATAATTTTAACCATGTACAAAGATTAGACAGAAAAAAACATATTTTAGAATCTGGGAAGGAAAATAAAAATACATAACCTCATTTATACAAAATTGCAATGGTGGTTTTAGGAGCTCCAGCAACACAAGTAAATGTTGAAAGGGCTTTCTCTGGCTTAAAGATTAATTTTCCGAGACCATCGAAAGAATTTGAATGAAAATAGATACATTGGAAGATATATTAATAATTAGAGAAAATTTTCATCTTTTTTAATTATAAATAAATATACCTAAGAATTCTGCATACTTCAACCGTGAATATACGAATTTTCTTTGTTTACATGTTTCGTTGAATAAATTATATTGTTATCACATTTGATATTATATATTATATACTTGTCGTTCTAATTATTATACCTTTAATTAATTATTAAGTATTATTATTTTTATAGTATTATTGTACCAATTACTATAGTTTGTTTATAAACAATAGAATAAATAAATAAAAAAATTAAAATATTAAATTAAATATTAAATTAGTTTTTAATACAAATAAAATCATTTAAAAAATTATCACTCGTAACGGAACCGAAAACCGTAAAAACCGATATTTAATCCGGAGCAAAAACCAAAACCGAACCGATATATATTTTTTTACTTGAACCAGAACGAAAAAAATTGCGGTTTTGTCACCCGAGACAAAAGGACAAATTTGCAACCCTCTGATTTTTTTTACTTTCAATAAGTATAATATTAAGCAAAAATAAGATATTACACATTTTATTTAGAAACAAAATAGATTTATTGATAATTATAATACATAAAAAGTCATAGAGCACAGTAATAGTCCAATAGTTGTTAAAATATAAAGTTTGGAGATTTAAAAATAAAATGACACCAAACATAAAAAAATTAAATAAATATTATTTTTTTAGTTTATATACTATTTTATATATAATATATAAGACAATTTTAATTATTTTTTAATAAATAATTTATTTTATTATTTTTAAAGTGTATATTTCTAAAAAAATATGTTGAAAAAATATTTTTTTGTAGTTACAGCGCTGTTTTTATCAAATGTTTCATCAAAGTTTTTGCAATCCAGTTTTTGTATACTTAACGCTCGATTTCCATTATATACTACTACTCGGTTCACTTTAAAAAAACTGTTGAAAAGCTTTGATACGTTCAATAATTATGATTGACTCTGTTTAATTTTGTAATTTATTAGCGATTTGTTCAAGATCATTAATATATCTGTGTAGCCAGCACTTTGAACCTCGTCTCTTGTAACGGTTGCAACATGCAATAACTGATAACATAAAATTTGATACAGCTAATAACATAACTGATAACGTATCCACGACAGCACGTCGCACAGTAGGTATATAATATAGTGTAAAATTTAATATTTCGCCTTCGCATTTTATGATTAATGGTGTATAGTATTGTTACTATCTTCGGATTGCATAAGAATTGATAAATATGTAAGTACTACACATAACTCTGATTTTCTTAGATAAACCTATCATTCTTCCAAGATATAGATTATAATAGATTCTCCAATTCATTAGCCATGTAACTCGTGAGGTATAATATAACCTGGAGATACTTTTAGTGAATGTCGTGGAGGAGTAAATAGGCAGAGTGATATCCTTGACAGTCCTGACACATTGGTTTTCGGTGGTGGAATCTTCAGGCAGCAAATTTGAAAGAGACCTGGATAAGTGTCTTCACAGCAAAAATACATATTGATTGATAATCGAATTTTTCATCAACTGTGCATTCATCAACAGCTATTGATTTTTAAAAACTTTTGTATTTTTAAAAACTATGTTAAATTCTTAGAATTAGTTATTCGCATTTATTAGAATTAATAAATTGGCTAATGAAAAATTAGCTCTAATTAATGATTCATTATTTTTGGAAATTTCAATAAGCATGTTTTATTATTGTTTTGTATTTGTTTTTGCTTATCCAACTTATTTTTCTGCAAGTTTGCATTTCCGATATATGTTAAGTATTTGCACTTATGAATTGTTTCATAGTGTCGCTATTATATATTCTTTGTAAGCACTAAGTGTTTTGATAGACGAGATTTTAAAATTAATGCATCTTGTATTAATAAAGCCTACAGACCTTGCTGACACTATTAAGGGTTTATTGAAATAAAGAAATCAATTTTAATAAAAATAATATTATTATATTTTTATGCATTAAATATTGAGAGCCTTTGGTGACGAAATCTTAATTGAAATACATTTTCATAATTAATATGACTAATACACTGTAGCAAAATACTATTTTTATTATTTGTTTACAACATTTCATTGTTTTTGCGACATATCCATAAATGCATTAAATGCACTTTTTGTAGGTCAAACACATTTCCGATGCAATATAAACACAGAGTGACGTCATAAATCGCGTTCTACATCACCTACGGTATAAAACACAAACTTAGTCATTTATTTTCAGCAAAGCTGAAGAAAACTTTGTCGAAGAAAAAGTTTGAAAGCAGTTTTTATTCAGCTTTGCATTAAAATATAAATCTAATATATATAAAAATAAAGCCATCAGTTAAGTAAGGCGGAAGTGACCCGCCAGTCAATTTTCAACTGGCAACGTGTAAATCGGCCCTAAGTTTAGATTATCAAAAATCTGTCAGACTAGATATTATGGCCCACAAAGGGGAGATTTAGACTATGTCTACTAAGTTGCAAAATTGTTCAGGTTACTGTCGTTCAAAATGTTTTATTAGGAATAGATAGTGGGAATCACTAAGGCTATTAGATAATTCTGATAATAATTATTAATTAATAGATAATTAATTATTACATAATTCTAAAATCAACTTTGTTTTAGTATATTTTTTAAATGTTGTTAATCTGACCAATCAGTTTGTTAAAATCTATGTTGAGCTATATATTATGCTTTTTCCGTTTTATTGAGAGATTCGTACATTTCTAAGTTGATACAAGTATTTTAATTTTTCAATATTCTTTTAATTTTAATAAAGATATAGGTACTTCAATAGATTATTTACTTCGTTCGATATTAAATTATCAAGAAAAGTTCATCATTAAACATATCGTGAAACTCAGGTTCATGAGGCTTGCTGCCATTGCGACCCTAAAATCGACCTTTAGCAAAATTATTATTAATTTTTTAAATTATAAATAATTGATTAGACTGGTAACAACATGCTCAATTAAATATAGCATTTTTTTCTAAACTAATCTTAAAAAACTTCAATTAAAGAACATTGCCATAATTACAGCGAAAAATACTATGAAAATATTATGCGGAAGTTTCGCGTATATGATGATTAGTTGGCTTCAAGAGAGGAGACGCCCCTTAGTACCTATATACAAAATGAGCCATAAGTTTTTGCCCTTTTAAAAATTCAATCAAAATAATGAATGTTTATTTCAGTGAAAGAAAACAATTTTTAAATCATATCTTAAGCATATGTCGTCTAAATGTCAATCATCCTGCCGCAGACATTCCTCGAATCTGGCATCTAGGTTTTGAAACTCTATGACACAACGCGCGTGGGATGTTGGCTAACTCTTGATGAATATTCATCTTAAGTTGGGTTATTGTGGCTGAATTATTCAAGTAAACATGACTTTTGAGATAACCTCATTATCAAAATCAAAAGGTGGCAAATCTGTGCTGCAGGGAGGCCATGAGAGGTCACCTCTACGCGATATCAGTTTGTTAGGAAACATTTCCCTCGCCACCGGTATAGTTACATTGGACGTATGGCAGGTTACAAAAACTTGCACTAATTGGATCTTATATGGGTGTAGTCGCAAGTCCAGTTTCAAAATTTTACGCAAAGTTGATATTGGTATCGCTATAGCAGCAGAACGCTTGCGAGTCGATAAGCCCGGATCTTCTCGTAGAAACTCGTTAACTTGCGCGACATTCTCTTCGCTTCTCTTGCTCAGTGGCCGCCCGGTTTTCCTCTTCACCTCAAATTTCCTAAGACACGATTTAAATAAATTAATACTCGGATATTGATTCATATTGTGTAAACGGTAGTGAACGCGAAACAGACGCTTGCGAGTGCTTGCGCGAATTTCAATACTCGTGGCTGTTATTTATAAAATAGTTTTAATTGAAAACTTTAATAAAACATCAGCTCCAACCAATTTTAGGTATTTGGTGCTCGTTATCCACTTGTTGCAGTTTCTTTTTTCACTTTAAAGAGGTGGAGGTAAGTATGTGTTATAAACATATTGCTTCGACCTTAACTTATTTAGCGCCCCAGGCAAAAACTAAGTTTCCCCACTCCCCCTTCCTATATATGTATTGTATAATCAACCTATAACACACAATATATAAGAGGAAAAAATATTAAATACAACTTCACCATTAATTATTTTTTGCGATTATTTTAGTGACATTTTAAGATTTATAGTAATTCACATTAATTACAAAGCGTTTTTTGCCGTATAATAATTATTCGATAAATTTACTCATCTAAGACTAGAAAGATAGTGGATCAACACAAAAGACAGCAGCTAAAATAACTATATCCCGATTTACACCATCGGTCCTTATTTCACAAAATTTCCGAGATGACTTTTTTTAGCACCTAACTCATTTCAACAGCATTCCAAAATGAATCAAATTTAAAAGTTTGTTATAATTCACAAATTATGTTATATGATAATATATGCGAGCGAATGGTGGAAGAGGCACCACCAGCTGTTGTCTTCTCGTCGAGGTCCACCAATAGAATGTGCTGCCCTCCGTCGCCGGATCATCAATGTTATCAAGTTTCTATCAAGGTATGAATGAATAAATAAATCTATAAATGTTAGTATAAATTTTTATTTTTGAACATAAATATTTAATTTTACTTATTGTATTATATTATTTTGTTGAATTTTTTTTTCCATATATCATTATAAAGTGTATTAGCCAGACGTGATCTATTTTACCTAATGAGTTTTATATTTTTATTGCTATCAATTATATATTGGCAGAAATAATCGTAATAACATTGGTAAAATCGGAGTCGGAGCATAAGATAAAGTTGGAAGCCCTGCTTTTTTCATGTGGTTCGAAATTATTATTTTCCATTGGTGGCCCTGGGCGCGTAAATATATTTTTTAAATAAATAAACGTGTATTCGTGAATCAGTGTCGCCAGCTTTCAAATCGAAGGCGGCGTTTCGGTTGTCAACACTGATACGGCGTTAGTTCGAAGAGTGGCCGTTGAGATTATTCGTAGCGAAGGGCGATGGGCCGAGGTCCCCGCGTTTATGGACGAGCGGTGGCGGGGGCTGGGGCGGGGGGTGCGCGGCGACTCCCCTTACGCGCCCCGCTGCCCTCGTCCCCTTCGGCCGCGGACTCTTCGCCTGAGCTGAGGGTTCGCAAAGACGACACTTTCGATCTCGTCGCCGGAATGTAGGTGCGGGACTCGTCGCCGTCGAGTCTAAATCGAAAGGCGTTCGACTTAAAACCAAGTTTGTTTTTATTTACAGAAAATGTCGAGATTCGGCGCCCAAGGCGTCGCAGGATCTGTTCGCGAAATTCAATTGCACTTCCTCCGACAGTTCGGCGCAATCTCCTGCCGCGTCCCAACTAGACGATGCATCTCCAGGTACTATTTCAAATAATTTTTCTCGGGAGGGGTTGATTCTTAAAAATCTTTTGTTTTTATATAGAAAACCCATTAAATTTTTAAACAATTATTATATTTGCACGACTTAATTCCATTTTAAATATTTTTTTATTATTTTTAATTTTGAAATATACCTTTCAGATGTTGCAACAGTAATTGGTAGTGTTAAAGATTTTGCATATTTAATAGGCTCATATTTTTCCAACAGTTTTTGTGCGAGTGAGATATTTTATAAGTTATTTCTAAAATAAATAATTTATAAATAAAATTTGAACCAATGAAAATAACATGCCATCTTATTTTATTCCTCTTAACCTAATATCTAGCCGACTATTGATATATCCAAACTTTTAATGAAGAGTTTTACGAATTTCCTTCTCTTATCTTCGAATGTAGGTTTGATTTTCCATCTTCGGGTTTTTCTTTACTTAATGGTCAATATTTTTTTTTTCTTATATCTTCGATGACCTATTTTTTCTACTAATATTTTTGATAACAGAAAGCATTAAAATGTAAATTCGAAACAGTTCATTTTATTTTTTTCAACTTTTTACAATATAAGTTTATTTCAAAAATAAACATGGGTATAATAGCATACAGATATTTTTTTTTTACAACTATTTCAGTCAGAGCTTTCATTATATCTAAAAAGCGAAGTTTGACAGCCAACAGTGATATACATATATGTAAATATATCGTGTGGGATTTAACTGTTTTGAATAGTAGATACTATCTATTTACAGGCGGCCCTCGACTTTCGCACATTTAAAAAAAAAAACATTTTTTGTAAATTTTTTTTTTTTTTTTAAAATGATAAATATCAGTGAGAAACGGAAAAACTTCAGTGTTGAAACGAACAAAAAGAAATCAAGGACTCATAAACTTCGAGACAAAGATGGAAATTATTGGACGTTCTGATAGCGGTGAATCTTTTGCTTTAATCGTACGTTCGTATGATACAAACAGGTCTACGATATGTTCAATTTTACAAAATAAAAATATAATTAAGGAATACGTTCAAAATTATGGAAATTAAAGATATATTTCCACAATCTTTAAAGATATGTTTCCAAAAAAAACATGGATGAAATGAAAAAATCTTGGTCATCATGGATCGATGACCAACATCAAAAAGATGTCCCTCTGAGTATTTTAATTATTCAAGCAAAAGCTCTTAGTTTGCACGAAGATTGGAAGGATAGATTAAAAAAAGATTTTAACACGGGTTTTCAAGCTAGTAACGGTTGGTTTTATAATTTTAAAATGAGGTTTTCTCTTCATAATATTAACTTTACTGGAGAATCGGCTGATGCGGATAAAGATGCTGCAAAATAATTTATTTCCTAATTATCCAAAATTATTGAAGATGGAGTGATGGAGAATATTCCTCTAGCCAAATATTTTATGTAGATGAGACAGGTTTATTTTGGAATGAATGAAACCTTCACGCACCTTGACAATTTTTTAAATATTATGGAAGATTGTGATCCCAGTGGAGAACGCATAACTCAAGTGCGTAGGGCGATTAATAAAGACATAGCATGTTATAAAATATTATATGAAGAAAAGAAAAAGAATAGTGGAAAACAGTTAACTCTTGATAACTCTTCAAAGAAAACACCTGCAAACCCCACTTAAACATGTCTCTTAAACGCCTCTTAAACATCTTATATTTACTTGATAAATAAATATTTTAAAATACACACAGTTTAAATTTTTTTTTACTTCCCTCTACTTTCGAACTTTCAACATTCGCACACATGTTCAGGAACCAATTATGTGCGAAAGTCTAGGGCCGCCTGTATACTATTTCTAAAAAATGTATAAAGATCTTCAAGAATAGCAGAAAATAATCAAATTTCTGTGGAACAATTATCAACATAATTTATAATTAAATTGCCGCATTGTCTATTACTTATCTACAAACATTCCGAAAAGTCAAACATTCTCTTCACATAAAATTATCAATTACTGTATGGTCTTACTTGACACAAATTACGGACACCCGAGACACTGTCGAAAACACAATAGCCTATAAAAACGTCACCTGCCTTTAAATTTAGTCATAAAAAAAAACCGACTTATCGCAATAAATGTGCTCTTCCCGGCTTGATTCGAGAATAAATGATATTTTTTAGATAAGATATGCTTCTTGAAACTCTTGTCTTTATATTTGTCAACAAAAGTGGAATTATTTGTGTAGTTATTCATTTCTTCGAGTCTTATATTAGTAAATCTAATTGAATAACGATGATCTAATTTTGACTTTATTACTTTTTTTCAGTTTTCGTTCGCAAGAAACCGAAACAAAGATCAAGAGGGATAATAAAAAATCATTTAATACTCGCTAATAAAAGCAAAACTGGCTGTCTGTCCAATCATTATCTTGTGCCAGTGTCGTTTGCAGCGAGCAAAACTCACACTAGTTTAATAATAAATGGATTATTGAAAGATTTGGCATCTGAGAAAGCCGATTCTCCTTCAAGGGTGAACGTTTCCGCTATAGGCAGGCTGGGCGATTCTAAAATTTTGGATAAATCCAAAATCAAAATGTTCAAAAATCGCTTACTGCCGGCTTCTAGTACTCCTTTAAAAACGATAAAAGACAACTCTTCATGCGATGAAGTAATATCCCCGATCAGAAGTATTAGTCGATTTAACAGAGACGTTTCTAAAAATATCAACAGTAATTCGATTATAGAAAAAGACACTATTCAAAAGACTGCGTTCGAGTCTAATTTAAAATCTATTTCTGAATATTTAATTATTTCCATTAGAGATAGTGTTTCTAGCGATAGTTTGCATTGTACCGAATCAAAAAGCTATAACATCGAAAACGAAGATCCAAACTGTGAATCGAAACCGAGCGGAAACATTGCCGGTACGACGAGTCCCGATTTGTTCGATTCTTATAGTGAAAGCATATTTGTTCCTGTGATACAAACTTCCTTATTAGGTTCACCTAGAATTTTCAAAATAGATGATGTTGAATCTGATTTGCAAGATTTACCGATTTCCGTTACGGAGAATTCATCATTGAGCTTATCGAATCGATACAAAAGCAAAGACGAAGATGCTTCAATCGAACGCAACAATGAAAATGAATATAAAAGCTATACAATTAGTCATTTGCAAGATTTAGAGAAGTCATCATCGACTTTCTTAAACGAATGTAAGAAAAATGAAGACCTTTCAATTAAAGACATATGTGATAATGATACCGATAGTCGAGAGAAAGTTAATAATTTAATAGATTTACCCATTGTAGGGACGGATAAGTTATCGTCGACTATATTAGATCAGTACAAAAATAAAGACACTTCATTTGAAAGTGTCGTTGAAAACGAATCGAACCTTTACGATGAAAAAATTAATCATTTGGAAGATTTACCCATTGTCGTAATGGATCAATTATCGTCGACTATATTAGAACAGTATAAAAATAAAGACGCTTCATCTGAAAGTATCGTCGAAAACGAATCAAACATTCACGATGAGAAAATTAATCATTTGGTAGATTTACCCGTTGTCGTAATGGATCAGTTATCGTCGACTATATTAGAACAGTATAAAAATAAAGACGCTTCATTCGAAAGTATCGTTGAAAACGAATCGAACATTTACAATGAGAAAATTAATCATTTGGGAGATTTACCCGTTGTCGTAATGGATCAGTTATCGTCGACTATATTAGAACAGTATAAAAATAAAGACGCTTCATTCGAAAGTATCGTTGAAAACGAATCGAACATTTACAATGAGAAAATTAATCATTTGGGAGATTTACCCGTTGTCGTAATGGATCAGTTATCGTCGACTCTAATAGAACGATATCAAAACAAAGGCGAAATACCCTCATTTAAAGTTGTCGATGAAAGCGAATTGCACTTCAGCGAAGTTAATTCATCTGACGATTCCATCAAAATAATCGAGAATGAAGCGAGTAATTTTATAGAGTTCAAGAGACGTGTCACTTCTCAACTCACGTGCGAAAATTATTTCACATCCAGTATTGACGATTCTAAGGAAGAAAGCGAGGCTTCGAGTGTTCATAGCGAATTCGAAATTGACGATTATTTAGACATTTCCGAAACTGACGTCTCACAGTTTTCAATAAACAAATCAGACAATCAAATTATGCATTATTTCAAGGATGCATTGAAGACTGTCAGTAACGTTACTGAAGAATTCGTCGATAATACTTTGAAGAACGTTTCGGATACGATCGACAGGCAGTCTAGTTCGGATGAAGATGATCAATTCGATTTAGATCACGACATAAAGAAAAACGTTTTACCGATACGAAAGTCGATGAGATTGCTGAAAAAGAGAGTCAGTAATTTCAGAGCGTCTAGAGTTCCCGAATTAATTTACGAAGATCGATCGTTTAATGCTCGACTGCCGGATTCGACGAATCAGTTTCGCCCCTCCGTTGTCTGTCAGCCGGGCAAAAGATTCGAAAGATCAATGAGTATCATCAGAAAGATGTCTAATGCGGACGCCACCGCATTAAATGTGTCCACTTTCCTGAATAACACTCTTCAGAGAACAAAGGCGCACATGGGACGCAAGTATCAAGAGAGCGTCGAAGAGATTATGAATCTCCAACCTAAATTAGGTACGAATTTAAGTTTGCACTTTTGATTTATTGTTATTTTAGTTATTTCTATTAACGATTTATTTTACAGACGTTACTTTGATGAGTTGCTGCAGTAATGTTTCGATTCGTAGAAAATCAATGATAGTACTGAACGTGAGTAATATTTTAAACTATTTAGCTCATAGTTTGATCGAAAAAACATTATATTGTGATTTGGAATAGTATTCCATTATAAAGATTGAAGTGATTTTAAAATTCAATTCCATTACAATATCCATATTATAACAAACAACTGTAACTTGTATTTATATTTATATTTGTAACTCGAATTGAGTATTCAAATACTTGTACGGAATTTAGAGATTACAATGCATTTTATAGCACTAAAATATTTTGTATCCAGTTACCGGCCTTATTTTTTTGTCATATTAACATGAGAAACATTTAATTATTACACAGAATATATTATGAGAAATATGATTGAGTATACAAGTTGCCGAATGCTAATTAATTAGTATTCAGAAATTTGTATAATTATTCTTATATAATTAGTATTCGTCAACTTGCATAATCATTGGAATTAAATTTATTTTGAATAACGAGTTCTTGAATTCATACGCGTATTGGAATAGTGCAACTCTAAGATTAATATTATCTTACATGATTATTTTGAAGGATCGGGTTGAAGTGGCTGCTAAAATACACTGTTGATAATAAGGCTATTTATATTTTTATAGATATTAAATGTTACATTTGTGGTTTAGTTTCTTATAACTAGGTTTGTTAGAACAATTTTTCGATAAGTTTATCTACTGCTCAATGCGTTGATTGAAAATGTCAGGAATCCACAAGATTGATAAATAAATTTTTACTGAAGTAAATCAAGTCACAGACTGAGTCAGGAAGATACAGAATGCAAATTCAGTGTTGAGATACTAAGCAGATGTATGAAGTAAAAAGCTATTTTTTTGTTGAATATACATATATAATATATATAATATTTTTTTATAAACTGAAATGACTCATTATTAGAGAATTTTCAATACTTAACGTGTACGACCTAGCTCGATTTTAATTAATCATCACGATATTCATTCCTAAGACACGGAAAATCCAAGTAAACCTAATCTGTAATGATCGATCGAAATTATAATTATATCATTAATTCCGATAGACACGACAGAAATTGAAAAATACTAAGGTCCATATGCGATTTGAACCCAGGTCTTTCAGATCAAGTCAGCGACTTATATCATTCGTCTAAGTGTCTGTTGAATGGTCGAGCACAGTTTAATGCAATATGCTTTAGCTCAACTTGCGTAGATAAAACCTGCGAATAATCAGAAATTAGATATTCATTTTTTCCGACTAAAATCTTGTGTCAATTTCATTTAGAATCACTCACTCATTCCTGTTCTGCATAAGAATTCATTTTAAACCTACCGGTGACTGAAATTCTGTGAATCGTCATCCGCAAATTGCCATATAATCTTTTCATTTTTTCTTTCTATTTTATGAGTCATAAGGGTTAACTTATTTATTCCTACAATGCAACACTTCGCAAATTCTAAAATTTTAATGAATCACTGGTTAATTTTATAGGGTAGATAGAACTACCCGATCCCAATCTTTGCATTCTTATGCCTTGTACGGACTGAGCGTTCCAAGCTACGTGTGCATAAGCACGCGTAACTCGGAACGCACAGTCGATTCCTGTCTACGCATATACATTTGTACATGCATCATTTTTTGGTCACACATCAAAGACATTATGTACGTGTGCTTTAGACGGAACAATGAGTTACTCGTTGTTGCCGCTGCAGTATGATAATGAGACATGAATTAAGCTGGTATAGCATTACGAGTCTCAAAAGGTATTGTGGGATTCGAAAATCCTTGCATATTGGAATATAAATTTACACGAAGATGAGAGAATTTTCAATTTTTTAAACGATAGAGACATCACAATGGCACGCGTATACATGTGTTTCGCACAACTATGCGTGAAGACTCGCAGCATAAGCCTTCTGTACGCGTGCTTGAACACGTGTAGCTTGGAACGCTCAGTCCATACATGGCATTAGATTTCACATCAGATCACTCTTTACGTAGCATGCAATCATAATACAATGCCAGGTGTCACTTTTTTTGTACATTTTTGAATATTATTTTTTAGTGAGTCATGTTGACTAAAAAATATGTCTTTTCTTTGGAATCAGTATGTGACGTTTCGAAACGCATATAAAATTGAACTGGAGCTTAAGAACTGTTTACTAGTATTTTATTACATAATGTACACATTGCTTCAAACACTTCCATCTGTAAATTATCAACCGTAAGTCAGTAAGATTTTTATTAACCTGAAGCAATAAATCTTTGCCTGTAGTAGATTGCTCATAGCTTGCTAATTCTTCTATTATTTCAAATTTAGCGTTTATTCCTCTTACAAATAATGCAAGTTGAGCAATATCTCTGATATCGATGGTTTCATCCAAAGGTTATATGTAGAAATAAAAGTTTTCAGCATTTTTTTTTGTTATTGAGATAATAAATTTTGTGAAGTATCATTAAAATGTCTTGTAATTGTTTTTCCATATAAGCTTATGTATTCGAAAAGGTTCTTTTTGTCGAGACATTAATAACTCTGCTGCATCAATCATGCAATCTTTAATAAATTCACTCTCTGATTATAATTTATTGGACTTGAAAATTTTATGTGAAATAAAGTGATGAAATTATTTTCAAATTTGTAATTTTATCTATTAGATTGACTATTACAGTGGTACTTCGGCTATCGTCTGTTTCAGTTTTCGTCGATTTTTCCGCGAAAAAGTTGTCTTGGTTTTCGTCAGTTTCGGATTTCAACGATTGTTTGACGAAAACCGAGGTACTACTGTATTTTTGTGATGTTTCAATTAAAAGTGTCTCCTTAAATTATACTATTTGAATACAGCTATAGTCTCTTTACATTATCAACATAAAACATTATTGCTGTACGAAGTAAATAAATATCTTTCTTTGCACACATTTTGAAAATTATGACACTCAATAAAAGGTTCTCTTCTTTGATGGGTCCATTTTTATAAATAATTATCTAATTAAATACGAAAATCCACTTTAAATGTATGAGTGTTATGAAATAGTTGACACTATAATGAAATCTAAAAAAACATCTCTTTTCATGTGGCATAAGTCACAGTTATGATGCATGTATGCAACATCCGTGCATTCTAACTACTTAAAAATATTTTTAGAGTTAAAGATAGAAATTACTTTGTACGAGACGCAACATAACTTCGTAACGTAATGAAATTGAAAATTGAACGCGCGATTAATTTTTATTAGATTAGTTTTATTTAAAATTATTATTATAATATAAATTTAATTGTTCGAAATCTAAATATCGTTGCGGCCGGATCCGGCCCGCGGGCCGGTTTTTGTTTCCTACTGCTGTATGTAATTTGTAATTGTATGTTTTATAATTTATATTTTTATTTACTTATGATTTGAAAAAATGTTTTTGTATTCCCCATAGCGTTGTCTCTGGATATTTGTAGGTTTTGTTTATGAAAAGTGAAAGTAAAACGCACGTATTATTTTATTTAATTATAGGAGCCTCGTCCGGAGGAGAGCACCGTCGACGGCGACCTGTCGGGCATTTTGGAAGAATCAGGTACGATTAATTCGCGGGTGCATGGCCGAATTTTGTGACTTTCTGTCCGCTTGCGCGTCATCGGGGCCGCGCGGTGACTCACTTATCCGGAAGAGAAACGCAAACGGCCACGCGCATACCGCCGTGACCCCTCGGTGTTGCCATTCGCCGCGCGCGTCGCCTTCGCTCTTCGCCGGGAGGTTCCGTCGCGTAGCGGCAACACTGTGGTCGCGGACAAAGGAAAGCTCGGTGACGCGTTCGTCGAGCATCTCCATTCGCAGCCTCTCAGAGCGCCCCCAGCCCCGCCGAGTGCATGTATCTGTCCTTCCCAGCGGCTCCCGCAGGTGAGATTAAGTCGCATTCGCGGGGGCGCCCCGCCGCGGGAGCGCCCCGAGGTCGAGCGGTGGCGTCGTCCGCGCTCGAGGGCGGCGTCGCTTCCGTCCCGACCGACGGATGATAGAATTGTAGAGGCGAAGCGGCGCGACGCAATACGATACGATACGATACGAGCGAAGACGAGGCGGAGGCCGCGAACCGGAACGGTCATTTTTTTCGTCCGTCGGACGCCATTTTTGTTCTGACGCTGTTGTATCGTTTCAGAGTTTTCCGATACCTGTGATGATACGGCGATCGCCCTATCCGAGCTTTCTATATCTCGACTCGACAGAAGTTGTTCTTTAATCGAACGGGAAGAGCGAGAGACGTCGAGTTGGCGGGACCTGAGCGCTCGCGACATCGTCCTGAGGAAGTGCAACCAGACGCACTATCTGCCCTTCGTCGAATGCTATCCAAATCGGTGGGTGAACTTTTTTCAACTCCGAAAACTCAAGGTCAACTTCATTTTTTATTTTTATGGCTAAAACACTTATTGCTCGTCAGTATATAAAACAATAAATACCCATATTAATAAGTTTATCCGAATATACATAAATCAATTTTATTGAAATTTAATAAAATATTAATACTTCGAAATTCATTTAACATTCATAATGATCGAGGGTTTGGCAAAAAAAGTAATCTTTTCAAATCTTCAAATCGGCAGTCAAAATCCGCCCTTATTCTATCAATGAACACTACATTTTTTCACTTGCTGGTAATGTTGATTTTTTTTAATAATTGCCAGTATTATGTCGCTTGCCTTGCAATATCAGTAATACATGTGATTGTGCATTTGATTTTGGCTATTTTTTTTCGAATGGCAGAAAAGCGCTCCATGCGTTTTCTAGTGCTCAACCACCAAATATTGGAATGCAAAAGCTAATCGCCGAATTATAAGCATTCATCTCACGGTCGCGGTTAAGAAATAGCGAAACTTACGATGAGTTTAAGTGCTATAATTTCCTCATATGACGTTGATCATTTTTATTACTACTTGCATGTAGTAATAAAAACGTGTAAACACTTCCTACAGATGGCTTCCCGGTGAATTATGCAGTGTATTGTTGAGCGCTTGACAATTTTGCACTCCTTCAAAAATATCAACGCCTTTAGTAGTCCCATTTAAAGATACAATGCTGTAAAGTTCTTCATTGAGCTGACTGATATCCGTTTAATCAGTACTTTCATCCAGGCACAACGAAAAGTATTTGTATTTTGCTATTTCGTCACTTGTCTAATGACACCGTTTCGAATTTTTCAGCTAATTGAGGTCGCCAAATTGTTTTGTCATTTCTTTCTGTAGCGGTAACATTCTCGTTTCTTCTTATTTTCTCAAATAATTTTACTTCTTGGATCTTCGTTATAAATATCAAATTTTTCACTGTGTAATGCAGTTAGTGTCATTTCAAGTAGTATTCTTAAGGCACTAACAATTTGCATGCAAACAAGGTACTGAATTGTATATTTATCATTTGATTCCAATCGGCTTTGGTACACTCGTTTTTCTTTTCTTGCCAAACATAGTAGCAGTTAAAGGCGCTTTGTGAACGCTCTGACCCCGGAAAATGAAGTCACAATAAGACAACGATGTCCTTATGCAGGCGTACATAGAGGCTATTTTTCTAGAAATAGTCTAGCTATATAAAATAAGTAGGTTAAGTAACGGGACTCAAATCCTGTCACCTGGACCCTGCAATAAAACAATTAAAACCCATTTTTAGAACTTATACAATTGTTTATATTTTTTTAAATATTTATTTTCTTTATCGCAAAGTTCAAATTATAATTTGCCCTTTTCGTTCATAAAATAACTGTTGCATAACATAAAACGCTGTTTGACATGCGAGCTGCATGTTGGACAGCCCTGGTATAAAAGATATATTACAGGTTTTACTGCTGGACCTATATAGGTGTGCTAGAAAATATACAAAAACTAACTTCATTTTCAAAATGGGAACTCAAACGGTTATGTTTTTTGATGACATGCCTTTGGCCAAGGTCAAACTTGGTGCGTTTTGTTACCTACTTATGTTCATACAAGTTTAACCTTCTAATTCTCCCTTTTTCCTCTTCACTACATAACGGAGCTAATTTTCAACTGGGCTTGCTAGTCTAAACTTTATCTCGACAATTGGTGCTGCTACAATGTCAGATTTTAAAACTACTTCAAATTCGCTCAAATGGTTTTCTACAATTTTTCAGACTTCAGAAAACTAGTCCTAAATTAAAAATATCGTTTATTTATTTCTCAAACTTGGACAAGTTAACACATTGTTGTCGGGTGATTTCGCGCATTGTTTCAAGCCTGGCGCGGGCCATTTTTTAGCAGCCGCGGAATTTCTCGGAAACGAAGAATTTCCGCGTTTTTTTTTCGGAAACTCGCCATAACTTTTATACTATACAATATAAAATTATGAAATTTTAAACATAGACTTACCATAAACAGTACTATTAAATGAAGAAGAAACATGGAGGTTGACAGTTTTATATTCACTGAAAACTTGCGTTTATTTTGCACATAAAAGTACTATAAAAATGTATGTAATAAAAACACTAAATAAAACTAAAATATGGCACAATCTGTTTTTATGAATAGTTTTTCAACGTATGATATCTCTAAAAACACGTACCTCTGTGTAGAGGTATGTCAAAAGATACATAGCTACACTTTTGGTCCAATTATCAATAATCAGATAAATTATCCACACAAAATTCATCGTCAGATTTATTTTTATCGGGTGAAAACATTTCGGGGTGTAAAACTATTTTTTAGACAACCGAACGACTGAACATTTACGCATAACTGTAATGATGTCTTTTTTTTTATAACAAGTCACAGATGTCGCAATGACTGTTGCTTGTTATCTACCCCAGGTCAAGTTTCATTGGAATTTGTTTTGTTTTCTCACTCCCAACCATCCCTTCTTTTACATCAGGTAGAAAGTAATTCCTCGAAGTATCTTGAATAGAATTGAACATAATAGAAGATATTTGGGATAACAGGAATTGTTTATAGTTCGTTATTTAATTTTTTGTACGGAATAAAAATTCAATATCAAAATTAGTACAATACATTTGGTGGAAATGTAATAAATGCGACGACGAATAAAATAATGTCTTTACTAAATATCAAAGCAGTGACATCTAGCTGCTGACAACAAAAAAAAATGCAGTTCAAATTACACGGATAAACACGTGAGCCGACTTCTAGCAACAGTCTACAAAAAACGGATTTTTACGGGTCCCGCAATCCAGCAGCAGTTCCGCAAAAACGGAAAAATCCGTGTCCCGACAACAATGTGTTAAGCGAGTAATTTCTAAGATTTTTATTTTGGAAATAATTAACACATTGAATCCAGTATGCACAAATTTGTGCGTTTCGCCGTTTCTAGCTAAGTATGTCACTAATATATTATTAATACTTGATAGGTCAATGACTCGAATATGCTTCATTGTAATTAAATGTTATTTTACATATCTTCCAATGTCATTCACATGTTTGTATAATTAGGCTTGAACAATCGCAACGAAAAATATCGACATGGTACTGACATGATCGTTTTTATTAGATAAAGATAATAAATAATATAATTTTGAGTATAATCCAAAAAATACCTTGTCGCTATGGAATTCATTATGCGTCAAATGATTAGATAGGAGAGGTGGAAGAAAGAGTTGTTTGTTTATTTGAATAATAGTTGTCAAAAAAAATATATAAATTGAAACTTTCTGTAATATTCAACCATTGTTGTGATGTTCCTTATGTGCAATAAACACTTGACTAATTCTTATCAGGTTCTCAAAATAAATTTGTCACTTTTTTATAGGTTCAAATTTTACATTATGAATACAAACATATTACGTGTAGATATTCATTTTCTAATTCTTATGTTGACGTGAATCGTGAACTTATCCAATTACAAACAAGATTCCGACAAAATTTTCATCACCTTCAAAAATTCGAATAAAAAATCAAATTATTTTATTAAGCATACTTATTTGTTGTTACATTGCTAAATATGATTTTTTGTCAGACTGACATGTTGAAATCATCATCACTCACTTTACTGCCAGTTCAGCTTCAGATGATAGTTGGCTTACGGGAAGATTATTTATCTTCGTTTCTGTCTTCTTTGTGGGTTAAATTTTCGCAATTATTTATTGGCGGCGTTATTTTGCTACTAGTTCAGTCTTCGAATTTTTTTAATTGAATGATGATTTCAATATCTTCAAATTTAAAGCTAAAGAAAAAGATGCTGTACTATTCCCACTGATCTCGGCTGCAGTTATTTGGTTTTGCTTTGGGACAGCTGAGACTTATTTGAATAACCTTCAATATACATTATGCTTCTATTAGTTGCGATAACATAATTTATTATATTTAAAAAAAATATTGTGAGTAAATAATTCAATTCAGTAATAATTGCATTCGAAGATTTCTAGACAAAATTTAAATTATGCAGATCGCTCCAGACCTAGCCAGACGATCGTTTACCTCCACCCGAAACTGTTGAACAATAGTTTAATCTCCTAAAGAATTTGTTGACTTGTTACTGATTAGTTATTATACTAATTAGTTTTAATATTAGTTAAACAGATAAGGCATAATACGCTAAAAGTTATTTACAAAATTACAGCCATTGTCTCGGGATCAATTTTGTTCACGGTGTGTTTTTTCTGTTTGTAGAAAATTAAAAAATTGCTGTAAAATCGGCGAAGGAGTCTACGGAGAAGTGTTCTTGTACAAGAATGAGCTCGATCCTGCGAAGCCCATTGTTATGAAAATTATACCCGTGGAAGGAACGCAATTGATAAATGGCGAACCTCAAAAGAAGTTCGATGAGATTATATCGGAGATCGTCATTGCTATGTGTGTATTTATTTTATATCGCGTCGCCTGATATGTCTCACCCTGAATCCAATAATTGTAATTTGTCATTTTCTTTTAGGGAATTGAGCAATCTTCGAAACAACGATATAAATGGTACGTCCACGTTCAACAAGGTGCATCAGGTCAAGTGCGTTCAAGGCAGCTATCCCGAGCGTCTTTTAGAGTTGTGGGAGCTGTTCGACGAGACGAAAGGTTCCGAGAACGAGCATCCGCTGGTTTTTGGGCCCGATCAACTTTTCATAGTTTTAGAGCTGGAAAACGGAGGAAACGATCTGGAAGCTTTTGTATTCACTAATGCGGAACAGTCGTTCGCTTTGTTTAATCAGGTTTGTACTGTATTTTTCGATTAATTATTCGATTTGGTCCTCGTTCCGAAGTTTATTTGTAAGATAAATCCAAGCATGATTCGTTCATTATAATTATTTGTGTTTATTATTATTTTTATATTAATTTTGCTTCAGTCCGTCGACGATTTCAGTTTTATTTTTGGCTTTATTTTTTTGAAGGATGAATGGATCTCTAGAACATGTGTAGAATGTATCATGACTAGATTTTCACTCATCCATCAGGGAAATGCTTTTCGTCATTTTCCGTTTGATTTGTTTTGCTCGGTTTCCATTGTGAGTATTGTTTTATTTTTATTGTTTTATTTATTTTTATCAATATTGAATCGGTCTATAGGTGGGTAAAAGTCTAAGTCTTGTCGATTGAATCATGACTAGATTTTCACTCATCCATAGCTCGATCTGCATCCACAATTTGTTTTTTTTTTGTTGTTGTTGTTTTTTGTATCTATTCTATATGATTGACCTGACCCTAAATGTTTTTTCCTATTTCTGATTGTTGTTTATTTGTTTTTAGATTGCATTCGGTTTGGCTGTTTCTGAAGAATCTCTCCAATTTGAACATAGAGATTTACACTGGGGGAACGTTTTAGTGACTTACACCGATGAAAATGTAATTTTTATCAGCAAATAATTCGATAGCAAAATTAAGCAATAATAGAAAAATTAAAACAAATTTATTTTACAGTATATTGATTTCACTCTTCGAGGAGTCGTTCATTCTGTTCGCAGTGGAGGCATTTCTGCTAGCATTATAGATTTTACGCTGTCTCGTATAACGTTACCTCAAGTCGCCAGCACTATATACAACGACTTAGCTTGCGATGAAGAACTTTTCGGCGCTTCCGGAGATTATCAATTTGACATTTATCGTTTGATGCGCAAGAAAACATGGTACGTTATTTATTTAAAACGATAGTTGTATTTTTTAAACTTGAAATAATATCGTTTTTATTTCCAGTAACGATTGGCAGCGTTTCGAGCCGTACACAAACGTGTTGTGGCTACATTATCTGTTGAGTAAAATGGTGGCCGGTCTGCGATACGAGAAACCGAGGACCAAAGTCCACAATATTTATATGAACAAGCTGAAGAAGATTCGCTCCAACATCCTCAACTATCACAGTTGTGCGGATTTCGTTCTGGGAGGAGAATAACTTTTAACTTGATTAAATTATGTATATATTTTATGTCTTGCAATATTTTTTTTAAGATATTTATTGTTTTCGTTGAACGCCCGCGCTCCTAGATTGCGCGCGCTGTATATTTATGCGTCTATTGCAAACGCTCTTATTCGTATGTATTATATTTATATATATATACTCGTTGTGCACGTAAAGTAAATGTTTGTTATAATATTAAAAAATGGCCACGATAAATAAATGTCTCCATAATTTACACGCTTCGCCTGAAATTGTTGTAAAATTGTCTATCAATATTGACGTTAATGTTTATTTTATATATAATTTATTTAAACTTGAAACATGTATTTTTGTAATTTATATTAAGTGCCTACCAATGTGCCTGAATAACGGTATTGAAACAATAAAAAAATATATGGAGACTGAATCCGGCGTCTTTTTTATATCCCGATTGTGAGCAGTTTCATTTAGCACAAATGCCGAAAATATTGCCTGATGGTATGTATAATAAAAAAAGGATAATTAGACCATGAGATTAAAATAACAAAACTTGAGAGATGTAAGACGCACTAGCTAAACATCAAAAATGAAGGTTATCAACAATGTCAAGAAGAATTATAATAAATTCCGAGAAGGACTGATGACACACAAAACACCTTAAAAATTAACTTAACTTATTTTATTAAATTACCTGATAAACACGTCTGGACAAGACACGCAACTAGAAGATTAGGCAAAGGGTCGTTCTCACTTCTATACTTCGTTTAAACAAGATAGTTTCAGACAAACTGTTTGTGTACTAACACAACCAACGGTGTAGTGTTAAATTAATTTTGACCTAACTCCTTCACCCCTGTTATGCATATGTATATTTTTAGAAAGTATCTCACCGCCCGCGCCTGATATATGTATATATATATACAGGTACTCCTCACTTAATGAGCGAGTTTCATTCTTACTATTAGATCATTTTTGTTTATTTTGAATATAAATAAAAATATAATCTTTTCAAAATACACAACATAAAAATTTAATCTTTCTCTGATATGCGATTCACCCATGTGAGATTTAATGATGGAAGTTTTGTTGATAGTCAGGATGAAAGGACGTCGCATAAATAAGTGCAGTATGTCTAATCTAAAGTGCAATAAATAAAAAAGATTTTACATACACAATTTCTAAGAACAATGAAGAGCAAGAAATTATAACCATTATCATTATAATGAATGAATAAAATTATTTTAAGATTGATATTGGATGCTCCGTGGTGTCTCAGTGACAAAGACTTGAAAATGATCAATTGTAGAATCAGTGAGCTTACCGTTCGACGAATTGCGGGGTTGGTGAATTTTCCATTTGACAAATTTATCAGTTTCATTTTTCAGATAGTAAAACTACTAGCAGACTGCTGTTTCGCCTACAATTTTTTGGCGTCCTTTATTATTAAGTTTGAATGTAGTGAGTGGTGCTGAACTTTAAGCTTTAGCAAAGTATTTACACAAGACCCTCACGGAAAGTACTAATATTCATAGTAATTGTAATTTTTGAGGATTTATAAATAAATTGATATTTATTTTATGTTCGTCCGTTTTAGACTTTTAAAACGGACCAACATAAAATATCGGAGCAGTGGAGAGCTACAAATTTCCGTGCTTCTGCTCCGAGTCCCACTCCAACGTTTCTGATTTTACTATCTCGTGTTTACTCGTAAAATGACATTTGATCTTTGACATGAGGAAGGATTACATAAAATAAAACAAGAAATTGTAATATGGCCTTTAATGTGATATAACAAATGCACAAATACAATCACAATCAAGACTTATATTGAATTAACACAATCGTCTCATATGGAGTAATTTTTAGTTAACGGTGGTATTTTGCATCATATTTCACAAAAAACGTATTATCACAATACTTTTTCAATCTAGCCTTGTCGGGAAGAGTTCAGTTTTATATCATATAAATACAACTGCAACGACCAGCCTTCGGATCGATCTCGATTCACTCTGAACATCTTACAATCTAACGTCTTAAAAATAACAGTGCTCGAGTCTTCCGAGAGCAACGTCGTTGCAGCTGAGCTGTGAATAAAGTACACTTGACGTGTTCAGTTCATTGTACGAGGGTGAGTCAGATGAAAACTTTAAAGAGGGCGATAAAAAATCAAAACACTGCTCTAGTGGCGTTACATAGTTTAAAAAGTGGTCAACGTTACGAATCAGGCATGCGACACAAAGGCACAGCAAACCATTGAAATCCAACGACGAATGAAAGTTCAGTATGGTGATGCATGTCTGTCACTCCGGCGAGTGTATGAGTGGACTAGTATTCTCGATCAAATCAGGCACACCGTTACAGCAGTTAAGGCATTGTGGAGGAAAATGAGTCATTGATAAGATGAAACAATTAAGGTTTTCTTTCGACTCGCCCTTGTAATTATTAAACAAAACGGCGGGAAGAAAAGTTTAACGCCTTAAATTTGAAACAAACACAATAATAAAAGACATTCAAACGATACAAGCCCTACAATTTAATCTATAACCCACACAACGGTAACGAGCTAGATCGCAACTGTCGCTGATTTGCAACCTAATATGCGCGACATATGAAACAATGTCATATCGTCATATTTACACAATTTAATACACAGTATTATTCATCAAAACAGACTTATTTACGAATACATCTCAAGTATTCAAATAAACACATGGAATGGAACGTACATACATATGAAATATAAATAACAATAAATTAGTCATATACGTATATATTTCACATGTTCACAAAAAATGTATGTATATAATCGACAAAGTGTCAGCCTATTAAATTCTATGTATTTTTTTCTTTTTTACCATTTTGTTTGAATTATTTTTTTATTATTGAAAATATCACGCCGACTAATATCGCGACGTAAGTTATTCTTTGATTTGTTATGTATTTATATATTACAAAGAAATTACAACTATGCATATAGTTAGATTAAGCGTAAACTTTCCAATAATGTTTTCATTTTGATTGTTTTTATAAGTAAGCTATCTATCTGTACAACTTTTAAGTATAACATAACCGACGACGTCGTGTTAATAATAATTAGGCAGTATCATGTTCAGAATATGTGTTTTGTGAAAAATATGTATATATATATATATATATTATCTATTAATAAACACATGACTGATGTATATTATTAATTTGTATCACATTTTAATTTATACATAAGATATACAGAGTATGTTTTGAACGAATTTGAAATTAAATCACAATTATTATAATTTACATTCAAAACATCATCATATACATATAGTGCGAACACAATAAATTTCAATTATAAATATATAGTCAAAGTTGGCGAAAAGTATATTTTTAAAACGAATTGTTTTCTTATCCACTTTGTACTCTGCGAATTAAAAAAATCTGAATTGTTAATTCATTTTAATTCGAATCACATTGGCATCAAACGAAATCATTGGTTCTAAAGAATATCGCGGGCTCCTTATGTTACTTAATAAATATATTGCATATAAAGGTGTATTTAGTTTTGATAAAATTAATTAAGGACTTTTGAATATCTAATTAAGGTATGCCATTTTGTATATAGATAAATAATATAAAACATCAACATAATCATTTCGCTAAAGCATATTATATTATTTATATAAATATTAATATATTATGAAACTCACGTTTGTCAAATCATTTTTTATTTTGAGATAGAAAAATATTTATTATAGAAAAGAGGAGCCTACAATATGTTTAACAAACATGACTAGAGAATTATAAATATATATTAGTTACCTTGTTCCAAAATAAACGCATTTAAACAAAATTGGAATTAACAAATCATAAAATCAATTATTAACGAGTCACTCGTGACTCGTGTATTTTAAAACACATAAAAATGAGCATATAATAAACGAATCTACACATACATAAGTAAAATATTTATAGAAGTGATGTTAGATTTATTTTCAGTTAAAAAAACGCTAATTTCAGTGGTACAAAATCTACTGAGCGTATGGTAAATATAGTATGTGTAAATTACACGCAGAAACAAAAAAAATAATATCTTTTAAGTAATGTTTAAATAGTCATTTAATATAATTTATAATCCTACGTACAAGTCCATATACTCAGGAGAGTACGTCGATAGGCGGCGAAGAAAGCGGCGTCAGAGTATTGTTGGGCGCCGGAGCCAACGGATCCGTCGCCAAAGGATCCAAAGGACCCCCGGCTTCTAATGTGGCTTGTCGTACGGCTTCTTTGTATGGACCGCGTTTCTTTTTATTAAAATGCACCTATAACACACAATCACATATTAATAAATCGTGACGCACTTTTAAAGTCGAATCTCGGAGACTAAAGTTCGCTAAGTACATAATAAATTTAGTAATGAAAAATGATTTTCGATTAGTATCGTGTTTTGAGATGGTAATTTTTGGCAATTGTTGTGATAAAGTGTGAAATGGGTCGTCAATATGTGTTACGTTAAAAAATGAGTTTCTTTTAAATTATGGTTGAGATTCTCTACTAGTCGTTGTAATTCTAAAATCGATATTTTACACTACTCTGTATGGAAAGTCAAGTCAGTAATACTGACTAAAGAATTTCATAGTAAACTATTGAATAAACCATAACCCTAGTCATCAATTATATCATACTAACATTGTGTGTGCGTTTGTATCTTATATTTAATTCCACTTTACAAAAAGAATTTCACAATTTATTAAATATTATTTTTCTTTTAAAAAAAAAAACATTATTTGCTTTGATGACTATATTTAATTGCATTATTAGGTTTGGTGATTTTTCCGGATACGAATTTTGCAGAAAGGAATTTTCATGTTTTCAGAAATCAATATTTTTTCTTTGTTACAAAACGCTAAAAATCTTGAGCTTGTCTTTTTTTGTCTAAATCCGTTTAAAAGAATCTTTATAAAGCAAAACATTTTTTTCTATTGTCTTGCCTAAATGATCTATTTCCATACTACATAGTTTTACGTTTTGAAGAGATTTTAAAAAAAAAAAATCAGTTATTAAGCAATTAAATAGAAATATTGAAAATTTCTGCTACAATTGACAAATGAAAATGTTTAGAACACGTATATTTTTGTAGTATATATTATTATCTAGCAAAAGCGTCAATTGAACAAAGGTGCCTTACAAATACATATACCCTTGAGAGAAACGTTATATTAGGACTCTTAAAAGCCAGATGTACACACTGGATAAGACAAACACTTTCACAAAGAGTTTTAAAAAGCATAAAATACCACTATTTGTTGACACAAATACATTGATTCGAGCAAAAGCGAAGCGAACACAATGGTTTCGTTTATAGAGGGTTACCTGAAGGCATACTCATGCTTCATTAGAAAGGCGGTGTTTGACAATACGACCTAATTGGTCTAAATAATCCTTCGTCCATCCTAATTCTGAGAGAACGCATAAACTTGCTTACTTAACGGAGGGAAAGCAGAGAGCAGAAGGTTAACTTCAACACACTCACACATTTCGAAAGACACCAACAAGGACCTTTTCAAAGGTTCTGCTGCTTCTACTACATTGCCACTATATCGAATATTATATTATATATTAAAACACAATCGAACTTGGACTCTTCCACAATCGATGACTGCTGCTCGATACTGACATCCGAATTATATCTGTATATTGATATAAATAGTCTATGGCTATAAAATATCTCACTCACATCTAAACTGTTGAACAGGTTAGGTGCGAGAGAGCGTTGGTCAGAAATTGAACACCCCATGAATAACTCTCAACGAATCTATTTAATTGTATGTAGGAAGCAAAGGTATTCAGAGCGACGATCGAAGCGGGAAAAACGACTGAGGGAACGCTTGGCTTGTTGTGTTGTGTTAGCCCTAAAACACATTGATAATGATAATGACAGATTGACCAGACGTACCAATCTTCAGTGTTACAGCAATAACAACACTATACGATAACACTTGCAAACTGAAAAAATGATTCTGAACATCTGACAAAATAATTCTTATTATTTAATATAAATTCTGACCATTCCAATTTCAATCCTAATCATTTAACACTTGGCCGATGAGTCATTTTTTCTCCGTGTGATGTGTGAAAGTTTTAAATTGTAGTGGTGCATATGTTAAAATTATTTTATCAGTGGTTTTTAATCTTTGGGTCGCATAAGATCAGAATTAAAGTCATGAAATTTGTTTCATTCTAAAATACTTTGTTTTATTTCAAGTTTAAAAAAAAAAATTAGAAACAAAATATAAATAAAATAAAAAATGCTGGTTTTGAGCATTAGTTGGCGAAATTCGTCGATTTTGTTTCCATGAAAAATGTAGTGTATTCACATCAAATATAAACTCAAGTAAAATTCAACTTTAGTATATGATATAAATATAGCATGTCACATGCTTTTTTTATGAATTTTTAATGTTTTAATGCATTTATCTGAATAAGAAATAAAAAAATGGTACCGAATAAAATTTGGTTAGAACACTAAGGGGCACCACCGAACTACTAAAATTATATTTCAGTCTTCCATGGGTTAAAATTTTTATGTTTATAGCTTTGTCACACTTTAAGAATAATTTACGATGCTTAAAAAATAATTTACAATCAAATTATACTATCAACTCATGTCCCTCACATGGAAGTCACCTGCGGCAATAAAAATAAGAATTGAATATGAGTACAAAGCGCTTTAGTTTTTGTGGGTAGATACTACCGAACCCGTCGTTAAACATCAAAAGTCGTGAAAGGTAGTCACTACCCGTCCCATGGATTACCAGCAGCGGAAAAAGCGGGTAGATATTACTGAACCTGTTGGTTGAGTGTTAATATAAATTCTGACCATATAATATTTATTCTGGCCGTTTATATTGACGTATGTATTCTGACCACAACCATATTAAAATTTTAAACCCGAAAAATACGAGCTATAAAAATACAAGCACATAGCGTATAAAATAACATAAAAATACAAGCACATAAAATTATAATGAAATATTGCAAAACGTAGTTAATTAGTATTATAATAGAAATTGGTCGTTAAAAAGTACTGAATATTTTGTTAAAGCATTGCAATACTATGAACTTTCTCAAATATGAGCAAAAATAAAATCGAAAAATCCAAATTCAGTTATATACATTTATGTCAGATTATTGTTTAATTGTAATAAAAAAAACTGTAGTGTGATTGGAAAATGATTATTAAAATGCTAAAATTTACCATCTTTAATCATGATAGAACTAATCAATTATGAGCACTCGTGAAGGACTTTAAGAAATAGCAACATACCAGAATTTTGAAATCTCTAAATCGGTAACGTACTTTTTTTATTTTTAAGCGTACATGAAAAGTATACCTTAAAGTTATCCAAAAAGGGAGCTAGACGATGACGGGGCACAAGAGAGGAGGTGTTGGAAGCGAACCAAGCGACGCGGGCGTGTCCCTCGCCACCCGTTCCGACTACCCGACCCGGCCACCACGGGAATCCCTGCAGTTTACCCCAAACCACGTCTCCGGCACCGACTCCGTAACCCCCCTCGCAATTAACCCACCCGGTTGCCGAATTTTCACATACTTTGTTCTCTTCGGCGCTGTCTACTTTTTCCGCCGGTTCTTCCCGTATCTGATCGACCTCCGGCACGTTCAGCTCTTCGATCGACGAGTGGTTTTCGTCCGGCGTCTCTGACCCCGACACGTCCTCGTTGACGACCTTGGCCTTCTTGTCGTCCTTTTTCTTCTTTTTGTGCTTCACCTTGTGCTTCTTTCTCGGAAAGTTTTCATAAGGGACGACGCACAACGGAGAGGTAGGGTTCAGTACCGGGGAGATCAGTTTGCGTGCTTGCTTTTTGGCTTTCTTTAGAGCGCGCCTTGCGGCTTTGCTCTCTACGTCTTTGGAAAAGGGCTGAGCCGGCTCATCTTCGGAATGGAACTCTCCGATCGCAGCCGGCAGCTTGACCACGGTCCCTTCTCCTTCCCCGAATGATATCTTTAGAGTTCTGGCGTTAGAAAATATACTACTGGACGATTCGTCCGTGTTGTTGGACGAGTTTTCTATGCGTTTCTTTTTAGGCGCGCAATCGTCGCTGTGCGCTCCGTCCCCCTGACCCCGAAGTTCCCCGTCGGAATCAAAGTCTTTATTGTCTATAGATTTACTATTGGATTTTTCGCTAGAATTGTACATTAGTCGGTCGCGGTTAAAGTCTTCGGTGCACTCTTCGTTGCTATCGTCCGAGTGCTTGAATTTACCTGAACTCTCGACCTTATCCTCGGACTGCCGAATCCAGATTTCGTTTCTGCGATACGCGTTGCCGTTTATCGCGTCGTTTATTTCGTTAGGGTGCAGTCTGGAGATTTTGGGAATCAGCGAATTTCCCATGATGAGCGTCCTGTTGTGTTTGGCGTCTATCTCGTTCGAACCGTATGACTTCTTCTCTTTGGTAGGATTGGAATCGACGCTCTTCCTTTTCCTGGTTTGCACTACGTTCTCAGAGTTTTCGCTGCATATACCCTTGCATTTTGAACACAATACTTTTCTAGGTCTGAGGCGGACGGTCATCTTGGTCCGCTGTTGTTGCTGTTTCGGCTTCTGGGGGATCCCGGGTTTATAATCGGGATCCTGGTACGCAAAGCGCTGGCTGACCGAATACAGCTTATCGTTGACATTGTCGGACTTAGATGCTGTGAAGGCGGGATGCAAGCTCGATATTCCGAATGGGAGGTTTCTGAAATAAAAGAAAATTGTCAATAGATAATCGGGGGTATTTGAGAGGTGTTTCGCATTGAACATTAGGTTTAGGAAACCGTAGTATTTGTTTGCTAGTGCAACTTGTCTTACTTCTTGATGATGTTTCAGACTTCCGTTCAACCGTAAATTCTACGAATTATTTGTCAAATTAAAATGCATGGAAGTAAATAGCTGTCGGCTCGAGCACAACAAGAAATAATATCAACGATAGGCACGGCACGTTGACTTCAAACATAACCTTGATGTAGCCACTAGGAGTATAAATAAAAAACCGCTCAGCAGGTCTATTTATCTTCCAAAGACAGTTAATAATTAGAATATATGAATATTATTCTTTGTTCTAAGAAATCTGACCATAATGACTTAACAGGTTTTTCCAATGAGTCATGATGACGTTTGTACATAATATTTACACACATTCTGCATACACATGCTTGTATTCAAACACACCATCATATATTCTAGCCACGAATTCCCACATTAATTGTTTGAGCTCTTTGTTACATTGTTATTGCCAAAAACATATCCCGGTCGATATAGTCAAGAATAAGGGATGAAATCGTGACTTCTTCGGGTGCTTTACAACCTGCAGTTGAAAGTCGCAAAGTAACGACGGATTGTTAACAACGCCGATCACTATGTCAAGAATACATGAATTGTATTCTGTTTCTAATAAAAAAAATACAAATTAGGATAAAATCTGCCCCGTAAATGTATCCCTTTGCACCTACACTCATATAAAAGACAGTGAAGAATTTACACAGATTTGGTGTTAAGCAGTAAAAAGTTGATGTTGATTTTTTAAGTAAAATCTAAAAAATTCTTAATGTGTTTTTTTTTAAAAGAACGCTGTTAAAACATTGTTTGATAACAATGGAGCCAGATTTAAGGACACTAAGTAGCCTAAAATCTGGCTCCATTCATTTTTGAAGCAGGGCATTACAAACTTTGCATACTAAATCTTCATCTTGGCTCGAACGTCACTTCTATTTTACTCGATAAAAAATTTGAGATTTTTTTGAAATATTTTTGTAACTTTTTAAAATATAACATAGTGGTCGGTGGTAATTATATGTTTGCGGGAGAAATGAAAATAGCATTTCTAATGTATTCATTTCTTTTTATCTAATATCGAGTCATAATGCGACAATAGCAGTTAAAAAATCTGTAATGCAATGGGTAGCAATGCCATTAAATTTAGAAAGTGTCAAATGTGGTTCAAAAATTTCGTTTTTGGAATTTAGACATTGAATATCTATATAAGGGCGGGTATTCCTTAGAGGTTGTTAGTGAGTATATTAGGGCTGCCATCAAAGTAGGTCAGAGATTAACAATATAGAAGCTAGCATAAAATTTCATAGTGTCGCCTATATCAGTTCACAGACATTCAAAAATTCAGGAAAGGTGTTAATTTGAATATCTCATAAAATATCTAAAGAAAAACCTCACGTAGCGAATCTCAATATGCCAATAAATATGATTCCAGAACAAAAAGATTTATTTTTGAGTTGAATTGATACGTAAAAGGCAGTGTTTGGATGGCAATCAACTCCCAATTCCAACTTCGAGAACAGGATTACACTCTAATAAGATAATGTTATGCATTTGGTGGGATATGAAGGGCATAATTCATTATGAGTTGTTGGACTATAGGAAGACAATTACGACAGAGCTCGGCTAATTCGTTTAAAAGTGACTCAGACCATAAAAAAGACCTTCCCTTTTAAATTAAAGTGTAATTTTACACCTCAAGTATCCAAAAAGACTATAGAAAAAATCAATGGATTTTCTTGGGAACTCTTTTCTCACCTACCGTATTCTTAAAATATTGCTCCAAACGACTATCGTCTATTTAGATCTCTGCAACAGTTTTTAGGTGGAAAAAAAATTATTACAAAAACGGATATAAAAAACAGCAGTAAAGAATTTATTGCTTCTAAAAATACATTATTTTTCGAATCAGATATATAAAAAATTAAGTAACATGTGGAAAATAATTTTAAAAAGATGAAGGATATATTATTTATCAACTTCAACTTAAAAAACGCAGATTTATGGAACAACCTGATACATGTTGTGTCTTGGTGTGGATTTTTTGATGTGAGTTTTGTCGGGACGAATGCAGAAATACTTCGAAAATGAATCATAAGTTATGGAAAAAATATTAGAAATATAAGAGTTCCATGGAAAGGGTGCGATAAAAATGTAGGTGTTTCTGATTAAAATAAATAGAGCTGAGAATCTCACGCCAAAAGGAAACGAAATCACAGTGACACTAACACTAAATGTAGATGTAGGATTGGATTTTTAGCAGAAAGATCAGAGTACTCTCCATTTCATTATGATTCATAACAGTAGTTTGTGGAAATGCTCGGTAATCTATGGGTCATATTAAGACTTTTTATTACAATATTATGTCTTACATGAATGAAGCACATCTTTAAAAATTTTTACCAATTACCCCTTCTCAGAAGTCTAAAATCCACCAAAGCAATAAAATCGTGCTTTCCTATTGCGAATTTTTGACTTCTGAGAAGTTTTTACGCTTGTTTATTCTTATGTCGGTAGGATAGTTGCGACGTCTGTCTGTATTTCCTCTTCCGCTTATTTCCCTGAGAGATAAGTTGATTTGGTTTGTATTTTGGACTTGATTTTGGTTAATTTGTGTAGGTTAGGTTTGAATTTGATTTTAGAGCAGCATATAATTTCAGTTAAATTATATTTTCGTTAGTAGAAATATATATCAGCTAATGAAAATGTATTTGGATTTCATCGAAAAATACACATTTATATAATATACTACATATGGAGAAGTTGAAATCATATAAATTATAATTTCACTGGTAAAAATATATATCTCCAATATATCTCGAGAATTTCTGGTTTAGAAGCAGATTTCATTAAATGACATGCATTTTTCTGGGCAAATTCAAACAATATAATAGTTGAGTAGATTTTCAAACGTTAATGGGAAAGGACGACGAGTTCACAAACTGACCGAGTAATTCGGGAAGTTATGGTTGTGAAGAACGTATCAGAACAAATGCAAAATGACTCGATTTACAGATTGAAGAAAATATTCCGCGAAAGACATAGCCGTCAAAAATGATCATGTGACTAATCTGAGCGTTGAGACGTTAAGACCCGTGCTCGTTTTCGTTAGGAATAAGTAATATAAGGAAAACGAGCAGAAAAAGGAAAACATGAGGAGCAGCTGACCTCTTGGAGCAGTCGAGCAGGACCCCCTGGAAGTTGGTTCCGGCGGCGCCGCACGACACCACGAGCACGTCGGACAGCGCCGCCTCCACGCGCACCTCCAGCAGCCGCCCCAGCAGCGCCTCCGCCCCCGGGGGGCCCACCGCAGCACACATGCCGCCCGTGCTGCGCTCGCGAGCGCGCGACACGAGCGTTCGCGAACGCACCTATTCCGCACCTCTTCGCTCAGATTGCAACCGACTCATCGACTCATCGACTCATCGACTCATCGACTCAAAGGTCGATCGTCAATGCGAATAAATCGACACAGTTACGACATCGACGGCTGATATCATTGTTTTTGTTCAAATAATACTTGTTTATTTCAAGCAGGCCACATTTACCTCTTGACGCTTCTGTGTGGGACTCCAACTTTTATTTATCTTAATTCAGCATATTCATTATTAAGTTTCAATCTGAATAATCTAATAAGTAACTCTACATATTGCTTCGGTATGTGCCATACTTGTCATCAAAATCTTGTTCGGGTATTCACAGCGAGTATCGGTGTTCTGATTTATTTTAATCGTGTATGGAGCAAACTTAAAATTTTAACAATAGGTCATTTTATTATGTAATTTTTTCCCCAACGTTTCACTCGGAATTTGTTTCTGTTTATTCCAATAACGTTACAATCGGAAATCATCTAGCGAAATGGTGTCGTGAATTTAAAATAGACACAGAAGTGGTTTTTATGTAAGGTGGACAGACTTTAAAGATATCAAAAGACACTAAAAATAAAAAAAGGCATTTTAGAAATTCGTGTTCAAAGATCATCTCGAAAATTTTTTTTCGAAGAGGACAAAAGAGAAAAAATTGCTATAATAGGTAAAAATAGGTCACGTCGGACATTTTTGTTCAAGAAAGATAACGTTTTTGGGAAGGGCGTCTGTTCCCCTTAGTTTATGACATAAATAAATGGAAGGTTATCAGCAGCTACCGATGAATTCATAAAAAATCATATTGAAAAGTGTTTAACAAGCAATTATATTTTTAATGAATGGTTATCACAATGGTATTCATATTTTTGTATTATTTATCGAGGGGGAAGGGTTTTCTATGTTTATATAAAAGTGACCTAACTTCAGTTTCCATACTTTAAAAAAAACACAAATATATGGATATCTTCGGAATTTTTTATGAATCGAAAATTTGTTGTATTTCAATAATTATGAAAAATAATATCAATTAAATGTCTGCCTCCTGGACCTTTTGTAGCAGCTGATTCCAGATTTCGGGTGGTATCTTTAGGTGCTCATAAATGGATCAACCTGTATATGTATGTTTGACATATAAGTATAGAATATATATAAAGTTGCTATGTATTTTTCGCCATTAACACGCATGGTATAGGAAAAGTAAAAAATTAGAAGGAATCTAAATTTTAAATGACGTTTTGATTATATTTTTATTTACAGATTTGATAAAGAATGCTTTAGAGATTAACAATGAAAAAAAGTATTACCTAACAGCCAACACAAATTGTATACGTATCTGTGTCTTATTCCCATCAACACCACATTTCGCCAAACTATATATGATTTTTTTGCTTTTTAATATATATTTGCAGTAATACTTTACCTTTAATATTATTTTTGACGATTTAAATAATCGATTTATTACACTTTTAAATATATTTTTGTAAGGAAAAGAAGTGTGTTATGGCCAAAAGTGATTTAAAAAGCTTAACGTCAAATTGCGTTACGTAAATGCTTTTGAAGTGTGCGGCGAGCAAATAAGTTATCTTTACATTCCGCTCTGTGATGTTAATGAGACTAGTCTAAAGTCTTGATCTTGTCATTTAGATAAAACTATAGAAGCGTACGTAACTTTGTTATAATAATAATTTATTTAACGATTTATATTTTAATTTAGATAAATATATTTTTTGTAAAATTAATTTTTAATTTAATTTTGAAATATATGAGCTTTACTTAAAATCATATTAAAATAATGTTTTTTATTAAAAAAAATCATGGTAAATATTTATTATCTTTTATTATTAATTATAATACTGATAAGTGTTGTATTATGTTATAGATTTAAAAGATTGTTTAGTTTGTAATCATAATAAATAAACGATTATATTAGCTTTTGATTTATTTATTGTATTTAAAATATGATGAATATGAAAAATGAAAAAATATAATAATCTCGAAAAAAACAAAAATATGTTTTGGAATTGTTAGGATGAATATTTAAAAAAATTGATTTATTTATTTTTCAGTTTATAATCATGTCTGAAAATCGAATCGATATCACTCAACCTCTTTGGGATCAAAACACTTTCATCGGCCGATTCAAGCATTTTGCATGGATCACCGATCCTCGTTCCGGTTTCGCTTCCGAAACAAATTTACACGAAGCCAAAAAGCTGTACTTGAATTACAAGTGAGTAGTGTTGTTTCAATGTCAATTTTAATATGATGCATTCTAATGTTTTGCTATTAATCTATGGATCTAGAGCTGGAACCGAACCAACTGGCACCACTAGAGACCAGGTGCTGAAGGCGAAGCAGTTATACGAATCTGCATTCCATCCGGACAGTGGAGACCTTCAGAATGTTTTCGGTCGGATGTCTTTTCAACTGCCAGGCGGTATGATTATAACCGGTGCTATGCTTCAGTGGTATAGGTAAATACATATTTATAAAGAACTTGAGCAAAAAAACATATTAAATAGTTTATTGTTAAGATCTTAACTTTAAAATGTTATAAATTAAACATGCAAACCTTCATAAAAAATAAAAATAAACTTACTCTAGGCAGTATTATAATTAATCTTAGACACATGTTCTCGCCTTTGAGTTTTCATATTATAATTGTTATATTATACAACAACAAAAATCTTTCGCAGAACAAATCAAGCTGTGATATTTTGGCAATGGGTCAATCAGTCCTTTAACGCTCTCGTCAATTACACAAATCGTAACGCACAATCTCCTTTAACTAAAACTCAAATGGGCGTCGCTTATGTATCGGCGACCGGCGCTGCTTTAGCTACGGCTCTGGGCTTCAAATTTATCGTCCAAAAGAGAGCGACTAATCCAATAATGGCCGTAAGTATGATATAAATAATTTAAATATACAACTAATTGAGAATATGATTACGATATAATACATGTTGCAGAGATTCGTGCCGTTTGTGGCTGTAGCGTCGGCTAATTTCGTTAACATTCCGCTCATGAGACAAACTGAAATTCTTGGAGGTAATTTATAGTTTTTTGTTGAATTAATATTGATCATTGCTTAGAACCAACGATATACATGTATTGTGGATTAAAATTCTTCAGCACCATAATAGAGCTACCAACGTTGAGGTTTCCGATGAGGCAATCCACTTGAATCCAGGGAATTTGAAAACTCAACTGGATAACTGGTAGCTTTTTATTCGTCAATTATCATGTCAATTTTTTAAAACGAATATGCTTCAACTAACATCACTTAAATCGAGAAATTAATTTTTTAACTTTTACAATATTTACGATTTTTATACTGTTACTGATTTTTTACAATATTGATGAAATTTAAATACCTATGTAATATATATATATATATAAAAAATCATAGTAGAACATTTTTAAAAAATATATTACCACTTGCTTGTTTTTAGTATTTATTACAGGTGATCAGAATGATTAAGTTGAATAAAATAGTTTAGATTATATTAGGCTTTTCTTAATAAATTTCCACAACTATTTGAAGCTATTTTCTGTTGGCCCCCAAAATACCCAAAAAATTAGACAAATCACAATAGTCTAAAGCAAAAAAAAACATAAATAATGCTTATTTCAATGAGAAAATAAAATCTCAGTGTACCACAGGGATCCAAAATAGGACCATTGTTGCTTAATTTATATAATAATGATATAATTAATAATATGGAAAAATGTAAATACATCTGTTTGTAGACTACACTTTAATTTATTGCGTAGGTGATAATGTTGAAGAAGTTGTAGATAACTCAAATAATAAATTGAGTATAATAGAAAGATAACATACCTAAACTAAATGTATTTTTATTAATTATAGATATGTTAGATAATAATATAAAAACAGTTATAGATAACTCTTTTATAGAAGTAATTGATAATATAAAATATTTAGGAGTAATTGTAGATAAAAAAATAATTTAAGGAACATAAAAATGTACATATATGTATAGGATGAGAAATATGTCAAGTATAAAACAAAAAAAATAATCTACGATAGTATTATATTACCCCACTTTAATTATTGTGCAACAATATTATATATGGTTAATAAATTAGATAAGACGATGTTGCAAAAATTACAAAATAGGGCAATGAGAGTAGTTTTAAATAAAAATAGATTTACCAGTTGTAGAAGTATGATTTAAAGATTGGAATGGTTAGATATTCAATAAATATTGAAGGACAATTCACAAAAATAAAAATGTAGTGGGTTTTCTCAGTGGAATAAAAAAACACATTTAAGAAATAAATTATAATATTAGTCTTTTTTATATTCTGTTTATGTTTGTATTATGTTTTATACGTACACATGTTTTGATTATTGGAAATTATAAATTATCAGCTATATTAGCTAAATATATTAATAAGATAAATAATATAGCCTTCAGTCTCTACTATATTTTTAGAAATGTCATTTTAAAATCAGCCGTGTTTTACATTTTCTGTTAAAAAGCTCGTACGTTGCTATACAAATTTATAAACTGCTACTAAGAAATTTTATTATAAATCTATGGAGCTTGGAGTATAAATTTATGGAGTTTGGTTGTTCCCATGACGCCATTGGATGTTATCTCGATTGTTTTCAACATTGATGTAGTGAAATTTCATTCTCAGACTTATGCATAGGTTAATGCATTACAGGCAGCTGATGCACTTATGCGTCATTTGTAATTATAATGTTAATGGCACTTTAAAACACATTATCGTAATATATTAGAAAAGTTGTTATATATTGAGTATGGATTATTAAAAATATAAGTATTTACCTAATCTTTTTTTAAGGGATTATATATTTTTATTTGTTTAGTGTACATACTTTAAATGAATGTGGCAAAACTGACGTGAATTTTTCTAACATTGTTACCTAGTCATAAAAATTTTGTCTTACTCGTAAAACTGTCAATACATTTTTGTCATTCATGGAAATAAAAAAATTCCGTCTAATAAAGGCCACAAAAATTAGATAGATCTCTGAATATAAAAAAGTTTTTATTTTAATTTTTTGTAGTATATTTTTGACCTCTGAGTTTTACAATTTTTTTCTTATTTAAAAAAATTGTTTTGATTATTTTACATTTGACCTTATTACTATTTTTTGTAGGATTATTTTATGTTTGATACGATTTTAAAACTTTTTAAAACCGCTATTTTGAAAGAAGTTGGCGCATCAGGCTGATTATCAAACCTAGCCATAATTTATACGAGTTCTATTTTTAAGTTTCACATCGATATGATAAAAACTTCGACAATTATTGTGTATTTAAATATCAGTATATTTTGATTCAGGGTGATTTTCGGGTCTCAGTGATTGTCACAGAAACTGTATTGAAATTTTTTGGAAGTCATGAGACCCTGTTAGTATTTCTTAAGAAATCTACCTAAATGGATGTATATTTAAAGATCAATAGTGTTATTTGTATATTACTTTTAAATAATTGCTTTCACTTCTACTATAATAAATATAATAGATTGTCTCTAGTTGTCCTTAACGATCATCATTTTAAAGCTTACAGTGATTTATTATAAACATTTTAGGTATTGACGTCGCCGATGAAAACGGAAACATCGTCGGCAAATCGAGCATCGCTCCAATCAAAGGGATAGGTCAAGTCGTCACTTCCAGGGTCATAATGGCAGCTCCTGGTATGCTAGTCTTGCCGTTTATAATGGAACGCTTGGAGCCGAAACCTTGGATGAAGAGAATAAGATGGGCGCACGGCTTGATGCAAACTTTGATGGTCGGTTGTTTGTGAGTATCTTTATGTATCATATTTAATTTATCTACTGTTGATGGATATGTATAATTAAAATATATTTTTAGCCTCTCCGTCATGGTGCCGACTGCATGTGCTATATTTCCGCAAAAATGGTACTTGTTTCTCATTATATTACATATATTATTTTAATAATGAGATAATGACCTTGTTGCAATTGTTGTCTCGAATAATTTCGTACGGTCATTCAAAAGTGAACATAGCAGTAAAAAGTATCCACTTCATGTGAAATAACCCAATTGATTGATTTCAGTTCTATTTCGACCGACACTATCAAAGCTTACGAGAAGGAGAATTACGATGAGATTGTTAAAAATACGGGTGGAAAAGTTCCATCGGTCTTGTACTTCAACAAAGGACTGTAAACGCCGTATTACCTCACATAAGTTACAACGATAAAAATGACAATATTTAGTCCTATAAATTAATTTTTTATGTATATTTTATTGCTCGCTTCTATATTTTTTTATGTTGCATAGCTTTACACAATGTCAATTCAATCTGAGCAAATGTGTGTCATCTTTTCATCGTCAATCTTGTTTTATGAAGCACAATGCCATTTCATTCAGCCAATTTAGACACTTTGATTGAATAAAGAAAATGGTTTTCATACTCAATTTAGAAGTTATTTCAGCGTCGATTGAAGATTTTGCAATACTTTGACGTGTTTAATAAATTATTGTTGCAGTCTCAACAGAATAATTTTGCTGCATTTACAAGTATATAAATTTCATAATAGTTGACGTAGTTGTTAATGTTCATGTATTAAATGTTAATTTATTAAAAATACAATGTGATAATTAAAATGTAACATTTAATTATTCATTCCAATGTTAGGAATAATATCTTGACTAATAAGTTTTATTTTATTTTAGCGGCGATTTTCCATAATGCTTTTAGTTGATTTTTGATTGATTTTTACTCATTTTAATTTTAAGTAATTAAATTAATATATGTTCCTTATTTATTTATATTATTTAATAATTTTCTGTGAGCCAAAGAATATATAGAATAGACTAATTGAATCACAGGAAATAATAACACAAAAGACAATAACGTTAGATATGATACAAATAGACACAAAGTGATTACTTAATATGCTTTATTGATATATATTTTATTTTTTATACTTAATTTTTCGTCCATATAAAGTGTTCAATTAACATCCATCCAAATTATATTATTTAATGATATGAAAGGCAATATGCAAAGCTTATTTATTATAATAAAAAATAATGCAATACATTTTGATTTAAGCAATATGTTAGTACAAATTTTGCCCTTGAAAATATTCATATCAGTGGTACACTGAGGCTTTGTTGATATTTATTTAAAATAAATGTTACACGTTAGATTTAGATAGATAAGAAAATAAAGCATGTTGTTACAATATTTGTATTTTCATTTATAAAAAATATATAAGCGGAAAAATAAAACAACATTACTATATAAATATACAAAAGATATAATATAAAAAAATGTTTTACATATCATATAATAAATGTTATTCTATACAAATTTAATTTATTAATCTTATAGATAAGCACACCACTTATAAATTAATACATATAATTTTTAATATATATTCGACGATTCCAACAATACAGACGTCTCGCACATAATTTTCGAAGTCGACCTGACTAAAAACATCAAGTGCGATTGTTCGAAGACGTTGAGCTGAACGCGCGTGCGTACCAGTCCGTGCAGTACGGTAGCTCTTTCTAAATCTAACCATCTTTGGAGCGATAGCTCTCGCTCTTTGATCGGCAGACCCAGAACTACGTCCCAAGGGCCCCACAGTGTAAATTCTAATATAGACTTGACTTGGTTCAACGACACTGCCTTTTCCTTGCTCAGCAAGTCTTGGATCAGCGGCGTCAACTTGTCGTTTGGAAGTAAGAGCTTCGACGCTATAATGGCACATTCGCATAGAGAGCACAGTTTGTCTTCTGACGAAGAGTTGCTTTCGTCGCTTAACCTGAAAAAATTCCATCATTAATTGTGTTACTTGGTTAAAAATAATATGTATATTAAATTATTACCCTTGCAAAGCACATAATCTTCCGTAGCAATTGGCTTTAGGCATCTGGATCGACGGTGGACCGTCTTCAGTGTTCAAATCGGTCATACTGCACGAAGTGTTTTGCTGATTTTTGATCAGCGATTGAGTGTCGCGACAAATGACAAACGACGATAACGACAATGGTACTTCTTCTACGCCTCTGGCTTGCAGACATTTAAGACCGTTTATCAATTGCAACATCATGAACGTGGCTTCGTGTTGACTTTCACTTGCTATCGGAGATTCCTTTTCGGTGTTGTTCTTCCTTATTAACGTGTTCGATGGACTCGTTTCTAATTTTGATAGTAGATGCTCTCCGAATGTTTCAATCGTGTCCATTTGAGAATGTGCCAAAACAACGACAGTAGCTAAACATACATATTAATAATTGTTAATAAAAGTAAAATACTACAAAACCAACATTAAAAATGGTTAGATCTCAATGCAACTGTGAGTACCCAAATGAAAACAGATCAACACTATACGACAATGGGTTAAGAATGCGATATTTGTATCTACCGGTAAGTTTTTGTAAATGGTACTAAAATACTGTTAAATAAGTGCCACCTAAAAAATAAGTTTTTCCAGAATCACAAGCTTTATTAAGTATACATGTTGACGCAACTCTAGCGATTTATATTACAGCATATCTTACAGAATTAACAGTATCTGAGAAATATATTTATCATGAAGTTTTTTATGATGAAGGATTCATTTGAATTATTCGAGCTCATTAATTGTTATCAATTAATAACAGAACAAATCCAAATTTCTACGAAGCTTAATTACTTGTAGTTTATATGTGCTAATAAAATCTATATTCACCTTAGAATAGTCATAGTACACCAAAATTAGTTACGAAATCTGTGTAATAAAACACATTTCATCATTTAAATTATGTAGTGTTCCACAGTATTTATTTTTAAGTCAGTACACAAAAATTTTGTTCAACATGTGGTCTCACATGTTCTTAAATTTCTGCCCTGCTATCGGTCGGGGGCTGCACAGGGACGTCATTTGGGGGAAAGTGAGGTCATTTTCCCCCCCATTGAATTTGGCCAGAAAAATACGTCATTTAAATACTATAAATCTTAACGAAGTCAAAATATTAAAAAACACTACCACTGATTGGTCAACTTTTGCTTCCGTTCCTGAAAAGAGCTGAAATAACGTTCTTGATTCTAAACCAGAAACTCTTAGGTTATTCCTCAAAAAAAAAGAGTCTTGAATCTATCCCGAAAATATTTTTAAAAATGTGATTTCAATCAAATCATATCGGAATATATTTTCACCGGTAGATATATATTTTAACCAGTGAAAATATAACTTATCTGGTTGGTGCTAATAAAATTATATGATTTTAATTTTTCCATACGTAGTGATATATACATTTACAAACAAATAATTATTTATTCACATGCAATGTATAAATGTTACAGTGAATGTGTATTTTTCAGTGAAGTTATATTTTCACTAGTGAAGTCCGAATATATTTTCACCAGTATACATATATATTTCTACTAGCGAAAATATAATTAAATTGTTAGTGAAATTATATGCCGCTCTGTCTATGGAACTCAATTGGAAAGTTGCGAAACGTCCATTTGCTGTTCAAACCCAAACCTAACCTACACGAATTAACCAAATCCAACTTGACCTAATGAACTTTTATCAGAGGTCAAATCTAAAATACAAACTAAGCTAATTTATCTCTCAGGGAAAAATAAGTGAAAGAAGTACAGTCAGGCGTCTCGTCTCACATTTTGCTCCATAGTTAGTCTGCACTTCTATTTTATACTATATTTTAAAAACTTGATAGCTATCCTTACCGATATTACTACGACTTTTGATATGAGAGTATTGGTCAAAATATATTCAAACCGAATTTTGGTCAATAGGGGGGCGCAAAAACAATTATAACTTCAAAACTTCACGTCAAAAGCAATAAAATCGTATCGGCGTCGTCGCAGTTCTCACTGCGACGGCGATGGCACAATTTTATTGTTTTTGATGTGGATTTTTGACTTCTGAGAAGGGATAATTTTTTTTGCGCTCTCCTATTGATCAAAATTCGGTTTAGATGTACTTCATTCGATTTTAAATTCACTTTTAAAAAGCCATTATGTGAATGTTAGATAACTGAGCACTTCCACTGCAATGGTGAAGGCAGGATTTTATTGCTTTTGACGTGGATTCTAAATAGAGATGTCATTTGTGGGGGAGGGGGGCATTTATTCCCCCTTAAATTGGGCCAGAAAAATGAACATCATTTAATAAAATATTAAAAAAACAATTACTGACTGGCCAACTTTTGCCCCTTCTTGGAAAAAGCTGAAATGATGCTCCTGTCGCACCGAGGAATGATACAAATATGTTAGTACACAGGGCGGTATTGGTTTTTCGTTCTCGATGTATGGTTGTCGAAACTATTATCTTATAACCTGTCACTATTGTTAAAGCTATATACATGTTATAGTTATATGGTTTATAGTATTCAAAACAATGAAGTGTTAACCACTTCCCGGTCACAGTAATTTTTTAAATATGACTCAAAAACGTCTGACACGGACCCACCTTTTCCTATGCAGCGGTATAAAAAAATTCAGTTGTTGTAAAACATTTAAAAATATTCATACAAATTTAATTTTCAACAAAAAAAGGCTCAGATAATTTTCTCGAGAAATTTGTTGATTTTTGAGATGAGAATTCATAAATACAAATTTCCGAGTTATCTCGGGCATAACTGAGAAGGATTTTTTTTTAAATTGAGGTATGAAAAACTTTAGTAAAATCTTTTTAAAAGCAGTGTATATTTACCCGATTACTTTTATATGTCGTATTAAATGATTCAATGATGAAAATATATTACCTTGTACCAGTTGATCTCCTTCTTCTCCGAATTGTTGTAGTGGCACCAAATCACAAAATTCAGTGACTGCGTTTAGACACAACGTTTGCGGTTGAACTGTATGTTGAGAGACGAGTTGCGAAGCCATCTGTTCTTTATGCAGCATCAAAGTGACGTTTACGGCACCGTTTGAAGAACTTGAATTCCATACTGCAGAATGGAACACTCTCTTTCCGACTTTAACTGAACCTAATCCTTTAGAGGTCGTCGACGTGACTGTAAAGTCGCTCCATCTGAGATTCGTACATGTTTTCAGACCTCTCAAAGACGGCTGCATTGCTGCACTTTGTTGAACCTGTAAATGATAAGCAAGATATCAATTAAATGTTGTAAAGTATGCTAAAATATATTGCTATTTACCTGTTCGAGAACTTGAGCCAACGCTTCATGATTCGCTATAACGACAGCGCCGTAGTTATCCTCCAAATTTTTATGAACGACGCTCCGTCCTTTCCTCACCCTTAATTTATTAGTCGTATTGTTAGACGATACGTTATTACCTTCGTCGTTATTGACCTCATTACAACTATAAAAACTATACGGCGAGTATATTTCCGATTCCGTTTCGCTTCCACAATAAGGAAGAGAACTCGATCTGACAAAATTGCTAATTTTCATATAGTCAACCGATTTATCAATGTTACAATCGCTCTTTCTGTACACGGACGGTGCAGCAGTCTTATTAGCAGGTTTGTCGCGTGTGTTTCCGATTGAAAACAATTTTCTGGCCTCTACGCTCGATATATTTGAGGTGCAATTGCTTACGAACTCGTAATCGCTATCGCTTCCATTCCTGTTGTGTTTGTTTGAATTATCCGGTGCCGGTTCCTCATACTTATCCGATCCGTAAACGTCATCATAATTGTGACCATTTTGTTCACTTACTGGATGATTCACGACTTCTATCTTTATGGAATCGCTCTCGTTGGAGTCTTTATCGGAAGACGGCATCCTCTTCTTAGGAAGCTCTAACTGTGCTTCTCGCTCTCTCATACTAGCCGTCCTCTCTGGTTTACGAGGAGCTATCGCCGATCGAACTTCACCTAAAATAAAAAAATTATTATTTTATGAAGTTTTAATTTCACTAGTGAAGTCCAAATACACCTTCACCATAGATATATATTTTTACCGTCGAAAATATAATTTAACTGATAGGCGCTAGTGAAATTATATGCTGCTCTAAAATGTCTATGAAACTCAATTTAAGAGTTGCGAAACGTATATTTGCTGTTCAAACCCAAACCTAACATACATGCATTGAGTCAAGTCCAAAATACAAACTAAGCCAACTCATCTTTCAGGGGAAAATAAGCGGAAGAAGAAGTACAGATGGACCCGTATCTCGCATATTGCTCTATAGTTTATCTACACTTTGATATGACACTGTTTAAAAAATATGATATCTACCCTTATTTGATGTAAGAGGATAGGTCAAAGTATATTTAAACCGAATTTTGGTCAATAGGAGGGCGCAAAAACAATTATCACTTCTCAGAAGTCAAAAATTCACGTCAAAAGCAATAAAATCGTGGCGGCGCCGTTGCATTGGGAATGCTCGGTAACGAGCGTTCCCACTGCAAGGCTTTTTGACTTCTGAGAAGGAATAATTGTTTTTTGCGCTCTCCTATTGATCAAAATTCGGTTTATATGTTCTTCATTTAATTTGTAATATTATTATAAAAATCGTATGAACGCTAGATTACCAAACGTACCCACTACAACGGCGATAGCACGATTTTATTGCTTTTGACGTGGATTTTTGACTTCTGAGAAGGGATAATCGTTTTTTGAGCTTCCTTATTGGTCAAAATTCGGTTTAGATATGCTTCATTTGATTCTGTCTTATTGTAAGTTAATGTTATAAAATATATTAACTGAGTGTTTCCACAGCAACGGGACGATTTTATTGCTTTTGACGTGAATTCTAAAAACAAGAATGTCATTTGCCGGGGAAAATGTATGTAATTTAATGAATACTTTGATTCCTAAAATAAATCGAAATATTAAAAAAACGACCACTGACTGGACAAATTTTGCTTAACCATGGAAAAGCTGAAATGACGTCCCTGATGTCCTATACATTTTTTAAATCATGAAATAATGACATATCGGATATTGATTATAGATATTATATATAAAATCCATATGAGGGATAAAGAAGCAATGCATTTGAAATGTGGTGCGGAGTAGCTCTTTATAATTTGTACATTGAAGAATAGCAATCGTTGAGAAGCTCCAGATTTAGGACAGACTGTCGAAAGTGTACTTAAAGATACTCTAGTTATTTGGACGCATTGTCAGGGAAGTGATAATTTGTTGACTTCACCACATAATTAATAAACTGAAAAATGGGCACATAAAAATTAATTTAAATATATTTACCTAAGTTAGCATAAACGTTATCGACGGGGCGATTGGGAGTAGCCGTCCATGCTTGCTGTTTCTGCTGTCGTAACAAAAGTGCTGATTTAGGTGGCGGCGGACGAGCCGGTTTCATCGGGCATCCGTCGATCGGATTCACTCCGTCGTCGCTCGTCTTTCTCGGTGGAGGTGGTGGTTTATTTTGAGTTTCTTTATATATCAAGTCGTCAGCATCGCCAACTGAGCCGTAGCTATAAGTCGATCCGTCTGATATCGACACATCGTCGTTATTTGCAAGTTTAATATCGATATTCGTCTTAACCACTTCGACAGATGAGCCGTTTAGTTCCAAAGGATGTATTATAACGAGACGTGGCTTTGGTTTTGGAGTTAGATCACCGATTTCCTCTTTCTTGATGACAACTTTTGGTTCGAAATCAATCTGAAGATCTTTCTTGTCTAATTCTTTAGACGATCCCAATCTTAAAAACTTACGCAACGAAAACTTTAGTTTGCCTTTCTTCTTATCGTCACTGATAAGATTATCATGTGATAAAGAAAGAGAACGCCTCGGGGCAGGCTCTGGAATTTTTTCTAAATTTTGCATCGAATCACCGCAAGGGCTTAGATTTACATTTTGCCTAAATTTAGGACTGCACGACGAAGCCCTCTCTCTCTTTTCCTTCTCCCTAACAACGGGAGAATCCGATTTTAAGCTTGCCAATGGGTTCCTTTGATACAAATTCCCCGTCGATTCTTCAATCACAATATTTTGAGGCGGCTTCGGAGCTTTTCTTTTATTTGGTGTCAAATTGATGGAATTAACACTATCAGCTTTTTCAAGAGGCATCTTATCAACATCCAAATCATTTTCAATCAGCACAGGCTCTACTATGTTAATATGCTCTGGGATTTTAGTGCAATCAGATTCATCTTTCGATTCTAGATTATTATTTTTGATGTTGGTATTGTTGTTCAAAGCTTGTTGCAATTGTAAGATTACTTGCTGCTGTGGGAATATGCTCGCTTGCGGTCTTTTAGAGATCTGCTTGATAACAGATAGAGGCTTAACGGGTAATTTCGGTTTTTCTGGTACAATTGGCCTACAGAGGTTGTTATCCTTGATCATGCCATGTAAGAACGACGGTCTTGGATCCATTTGAGGCGGCGGACTTCTCGGTAAGGCTGGTGGTTCGGACGATTCTTCAGGATCCGCTCTTCCGTCAGGTTCTCCGGCCAATTCTCTACTAGCTTCTGCTGAGAAAATAACCGAAGAATCAACTTTTGGATCGACGATCTTCGGTTGGAAGTGATTTTCATACGTGTCTTGTAAAGAATCCGATTGTCCGTCCACTTTGCGGATATCTTCCAATGATATGTCCGAGCTAGTTTTATCGTCGGAGTCCGAGTCTTTGCTATCGGAGAAGACTTGAATTTTTAAACAATCTTCGTTGCCTTTCAAATGATTCCTGGCTTCGATGTATTGTCTATCGTCGTTATCGGAATCGCTCTTGCTACTGAAAGAATCTTCGTCAGACGTCATAGCTTTTGATATCATATCCGGCGAATAGTCACTAGTGACAATCTCATGATCGAGTTCGTTATTTGGAGAACATTTCACAGGCTCTATATCTATTTTGCAAAATGTAAATTCAGGCTTTTGCATCATGTTGATTTTAGGCTTCTCCGCGTCTTTCTTAATCGGATTGTTTCGATTGATATTATTTTTCTTGAATTCGAATATTTCGATCGATTTCTCAGTCGTTTTTTGATAATGCAAAGTTTTCTCTTCATTTTTAGCATTGGTTGATTCATTAGATTTTTTTGAATCATCATTTTTACCTTTAGAGCTATTAATTCTATTATTTTCTAGTGTCTCAGATATTTCTTCCAGTAATGATTTTTCTGTTAACAAAGTAGGATCAGAATCTTTCCTGCAGGAATTGATTGTATTATCGCAGTTTTTAACGAAAGAAGTCAGAATTATGTTAGTCTTATAATCAGAGGCTACCCTGTTTTCTTTGTTTTTGTGAAGAGAAGGAATGGGCGAAGGTTTCTTTTCGTTTAATTTTGTGATGCTGTTTTTAACGCCGTTCTCATGACCGAACGGAGTCACGGAAACGTGCAGGGTCTTCTTTTTGCCTTCAGAGTCGGTTTGAATCTTTCCTAGAAGTAGAGACGTGTAAGACTTTTTGGCCTCGCCATTTGTAGCGCCTAACAAGTTCGCTTTGACCGAATTGAAATCTGTGTTCGATTTTGTGACAGTCTTCAGTTGCTTTTCTTCGTCGCAGTCTGGTACATAATCATCTTCTTCGGTTTCTTCGGATAGTTCAAACTCTTCGTCGTCGGAGTACAAGTCTCCGCCGAAACCGATGACTTGGCAGACGTCTTGAGAGAAAGAAACGGCCCTTTTGCTTTTCTTCTTCGTGGCGGCTTTTAAGATCCCTGGAGCTGTTGCTGATTTGGCAGACTTTTGATTGTGACTAAGCTTGCTCTGGAAATGGGAAGCGAAGTATCCGTTCTTCTGTCCCTTTTCGGCGTGTTCGTCTTTGGATTTGAAGCAGTTCGAGCAGAAGTCCTTCTTCCAGGCGTTCTGGACGAAACCCTGACAGACGGTGGACATTTTGCTGCGGGTTTTCTTCGGGACTAGAGCTCCGACATTCTGAAATAACAATAAAAATAATATAAGTGAAAGTTTCGCGGTTTATCTAAGCATAGAAGCCAATGTAAATATGTGAGAAATTGAAGGCCGCGGGCTTTGAACAACGGTAAAACTGGTCAGCAAACGGTCATCGGGACTATGCCGTTATGGAGAAGATTATCACAACACATCTCTCGTTATAGCCTTTAGAACTATGTAGTTGATCCATATTTGTTCGATCTTATACAGGCATGTATTTTGGAAATGTGCCGCTCTAATTAAAATATTACATAAAAATCGAGGTTTTAGATTTCCGATTGAATGAAAAACCTTGATTTTTTTAAGAGCATCTTCATATGTATGGATTAAAAAATGAAAAGTTAAGTCAAGGATTAAACTATGCATATATTTTGCATGTCATTAACAAATCGTTCGCACGTTTTGGCCGGCGATAAAAGGGCGATTTGTCTTTTTTTGTTTGGAAAAAATCTCACCATTGTCCAATTCACTGTCATTGCTCTTCGAAGAATGGAGATTAGAAAATAGTAATTAGAATGCGATGAGAACACGAGGGACACTTGACACACATTTTGGAACACATGAAGCCATTGTGCTTCGGGGGAGTCGTCATGCAAGCTCGTTGCGTAACTTGCAACACAAAATGACAATAAAAAAGACAAGAAACAACCTTTTTCTAATGTTCGATTACTAATATAAACAATAGATTTAATATCTCGATTCGCGTGGGTGAATCACCGAATCCGGCGAATCTCAAATTGCGAAAATTTGCATATTTGCAACAGGTTGACCTTTCGCCATTGACTCGCGGAGTTTGTATAAATCAGTGGTTCACAAAGCCTTGGAAGAAATAATGAGAAAAATCGAACAAGTCGGGGATGGATGTGGATGCAGATGACATAGATACGACATAAAGATCTGCGAGATAGTTTCGGGTATATGTAGATTGGTATTGAAACAAGAAAAACTATTAACACATTACATAACTTCAGCTTGTAAAAGTATCATTAAAACGTAATAAAGATTTAAACTTTTATTTACAAATGGCAAAATATAGATTTATAAATATTTTAGTATTTTTCTCAACAAAAAATGATTTTAAATGCTTTCAAAAAACATTTGTGAATATAATGTTCGTGGCGGTGCCTACTATGACCGAATTCGTAGAATTCGTTCGTTGAAAGCAACAAAATGTTGGAAAGGTCCACCCTTTATTATTGTTTAGCGCTTATCTCAAAAACAGGTGTGTGTCGCAAATTTTTGTAATGTTATAAGTTATTTGTATTTGTTGTTTTAAGATGCAACGAATTTATTTCAATCAGTTTAATAATTCAATCGCGGTTAATTTATTTTTTATTATTTAATTTATATGCAAATTCCGCACAAAACAAACGCCTTTATCTTTATGTATATCAAATTCGTTCCAAACATTATTAGTTATTGTATAAACTATGTATTTAAAACGTTCCATCAATTTTGCTAAATTAATTTAATCGCAGCTGATATACGCAGAAATAAACGATGAAACGACTCCGATCTTTACATAGAATTTGTTTTAAAAATTATATGCAACAGATGGTAAGTTATTGAACATAAATTCGAAAAAAATGATGTATTTAAGCTAATTTTGTTTCTCACAAACTTTATTTAATTAAAAATAAATGTATTTTTTTCACATCGTGAAATGAAAACGGTCGTTTTGCCGTTTCATATTACTTCGTAGAATTAGCTATTAGCGAAAGTGCACTTTAGGTAGAACCTACAATAGGAATGGTTCATTCTTTATCATTATGGTTCTTGGAACACGTGCATTATATTTTCTCAAATTTCGTTACTGTATAAATACATGATGAATTGGCATATTTATTTATTTTGAGACACAAGGACGTCATTTGAGGGGTTTGTTTGCTTACCTTAAATTTTGCCATAAACATGTGGCATTTGGTAAAATAATTTATTTATATATTAAAATTAAGACAGGTTAACCTAATTCGCCATGATTGCCAAAAGCATACAATATATTATAATTTAAACATACATACAAATATAAATATAACTAAAAACATGATAAAATGACAGAAACAAATCACATCAGCAGGTGTGCATTGTCCTATAGGAACTGAACCAAATCCTTGTATAGTCCATCCAAGATGTTAACGCTCATCATCGTTGTGTTGGCAATAAGGGTGCGTGTACGCATGCATGCATACATATTTTACACCGATAGGAGAACGTTACTAATATTAAATCAAGGCTGTATTAAGGGTAGGGTGACGGTACGTTAGAAATTGAATTAAAAATTATAATGTGTTATATTTTTATTATAAATTATTGTCATGTTGTGTAATTTTGTAATCAATAAAACAATTTTATATTTTTTTAAATATTATATTACACAGATATTCAACCTGGAGAGTGATTCCAAAACTGCTATCATGTTTTTGAGATTAATATGTATATAAATAAACAAAATAAGTAAGAAAGTGATATTTTACATTTTCCTCAATAATTAAATAAAAAAATAATTGAACGTGTAATTTCACATAATTCTCACAAATACTGTGTCGATGAGCGTTCACGTCTTGGAAGGACTATGTCTCTGAGAAAATGTCTATATCTCGATGCACAGTATTGAGCAGACGGTGTTTGCCAGAGAATAATTGGCAAGTGCTCCAGTCCTAGACTTCGCAAGCAAAAACAGTGAATTATTTATTCTCGATATTGGGAATAAATTATTTTTGTGAGCAGCGCGTTCAATATTTAGATCGATATTTAAAGTTACTAGTGACTTACTTATATATCTACAGTTAAGAGCCGTTGACGCAAATAAGCGTCATAAGGCCCTTTCAGTGATGCACGTTCCTTAGTCGACGAATATTCAAACTCGATTCGCTGGGGGCGTGTTTAAATCCGATATCCTTGTTGTTTAGCGGAGGGAGAGTGTTTCTCAATTTTTTTATCAGCAAATCACATTTTGTATCTATTTGGAAAGCAAGTTCAGAGATGCGGTGTTTTATTTTTTGGTGTTGAAACGGTCGTTACAGTGTTTGTCAATGTATAATTGATAAGAATAAAGTGAGTTTGAAGAGTTGCGGAAGGCTGAAAACATTTAAAACTCATTTTTAGTATACAAATAAAATTCATCTGAATTAATGTATAGTTTTCAAGATATAGAAATCTGTTTTAAACTAATGAAAAGAGCATTAAATTATCCATTGAAGGAAAAACTCATAAAAATTTACGCTGCACAGCTTTATTTATCGTGTTTAAATAGCAATTCTTGAGATTGTAATCGAGGCACTTTTTACATAAATAATTAGCTTTCTAGTAATTTGGCCAAAATTATGCAAACTCCGGTTTAGATCAATATAAAGAAAATGTATACATTATACGAATATATAGCATTGAACTGGTTCAAAAGTACTTTGGTTTAATGAACGGAACGTAAAAGCGTCCGAGGCCTTGGCGCAGCAATGTTTATTTGCAAGGTAACCTGGTAGATCTGGACGGATTTTAAACTCTAAGTATATGAAGTATAAGAACAGGTTGCTTTGAAGCACTTTATGAATATAAACATATAATAAACAATTAAATTGTTCCGGTTTCGCCGAGTAATTTTGACGTATTCAAAGTCCAACGGTATGGCGCCGATGATCTAAGTATGTTAATGATATAAACTTTTATATATAAATAACAAATAATATTTGCATAAATGCATTGTAGTGAAAACTTTCACGGTTATGTGACGTAATAACGTATAAATTATCAAAAATATACTTTTACCGATTTTTTACTTTCACCAAGTGATATTTTTACCGAAATGCGACTGAAAAAATTATATCAAAATTTGTTATTGTTGAAATGACTTTTGTCTGTCATCGCACACGATTGTTCTTCTGTGTTAATTAAAATATTTCTCACGACTCTACGAATCGCTTTGTAAGTTATAATGTCAGAAGTTATAATGGCATTCGGATCGTCTTATCTAATTGTAAGTCTAATGCGATTTATTCATTTAAATATTAATTTATCTATAGTGCTCATTTCCTCACTTTAAAATAAGAACATCAAATTTATCGTATTGTATAAAAATACAAATTAAATTATTTCCTAAGAAAAACAATTATTAAATAATTTATTTATATTTAAGAGCACTATTAATTTACTTTCTATCAATAAATATTAGCTATTGCACTCTCTCTTCTTTTATTTTTATTAACTTATAACACTATATAAATATATTCTTATGGTTCAAGAGTAATGAGTTATTGTAAATATAAATAAACGGCGTGTAACTTAAGTATAGTTTTAAATAAAGATTCACTACATAATAAAAGTAGTAATTCATAAGAATTTAAATAATAGTATTATTAAAATTATCAATAAAAATTTTGATTCAACAAAACTGTATTTTGATATAAAAATGTTAATAGCTGAATTTTTTATTGCAAATGATATAAATGTATAACTATCGATGATTCATCTTATCTAAGTAAGAAGTGTGTATGAAGCTACAATTTATAGTAAAAGACATTAAGTATCTGTAAATTACTACAAATTTATTTAAATTGAAACACTACTTGAAGGTTTCTCGATGTATATGAACAAATATAATTTGTAAGTGAAAGGTAATTTACAGCCTCAATTTAAAAGAAATGGATTGTGAAAATATTCGTGTTTTAAAATATACAATTAAGTAATAATTTAATAATATATAAACGCCTTGGATGTAACAGTGTGACTTTTTCCTGTCCGATTAATTAACTGATTGAAAAATTATAAATAAATATGTTTCTTCCAGTTAAATAATTTTCATATAAACAATAAACAGTTGGATTTTATTTTATTATTTTAGGTGTCGGGACCACCCGTGACAGTTCCGTCGAATTTAGTTGCAAGGATCTTACATATAAAACTAATTGCCTTAATTTGTAGTGAATTTTTAAGATGTAGTTTTTTTTATCTGCGTTATACAAACTGCACAAGCGGTCTGGGACTTAAGGCACTAGCTCTAGGGAGGGGGGGGGCACAAAATAAAATAAAGACGTAAAATTTTCGAATAATGTTAGCAAAAAAAAGTTGTTTAGCGAGCGTACATGCAATCGCACGCACACGTTAAAAAACTACTGATAATTAGGAACACTAAGCATGTAAATATGTAAGCTTATAAATATTCTAAAAAAGCTACTGTTTTTTTTTATTGAACTTGCAAATTACTAATAAATTAAATTCGACAATGTTTAAATCTGAAATATATATTTTATCAACTTTTTAAGTATATAAAGATAATAATTTTCATTCTCTACAAAGAGATTGCACTGAAATTTAATGATATATTTTTAATGGTAGTATAGCAAAGGGTTAAAAAATATTATTAGAATGACTGGATGATGATATCATGGTAAACATATATTTTACTCTCTGCACCTCGTCGCTCTACTATGCATTTGCTTAACTACCGTTATATTCTTTGTTCTGTGGGTACCATACAGTTGTTTTGCCGTTGATCTATTTTTTATGTCTTAAATGCGTAATTTAATTGTATATGAAAATACAATTATGACATAAGGCGCACACTTTGGGAATTACTGTGCTAGTCGAAGAGACATGGATCTGTTCCATTTCTCAACTTGGAGTTTAAAATCTTATAAAAAAAACATTATCATCAGGAATATACTTTCTTTAGGCGCTTTGGTCAGAACTTGACACTTCGCTTTCGACTTGGAATAAACAAGAGTTCAGTCGAACTCGTACCAGCGAAGCTTAGCCTATACTATCATTAGAAGACCGGGAAAAAAAGTCTTTTTCAATGACTAAAAAGTCATTTGAATCCCAAGAGTGCAATTTTGTTGAATGTTGAAATGTTGAAAAATTCAACAGTTTTGAATTTTTGAATTTCAAAAATAAAATAATCAATACATACTTTAGAAAACATCTAAAAAACGTAAATGTATTTGTTTATAATTGCTGTCTTTTCGATCAAGAAAATACTGTAACACGTAAAATATCGATATTTTAATAATACATATTTTAAACTTTAATTTTTCACCAAGATTTTGAATTATTTATTTATACATATAAATAAGATCTGCATTTAATTGGGCAGCGAAATATTAAAGTCATAAATACCTATTTCATTAAAAAAAATTGAGATTTAATTGACATCGCAGTAATTATTTGTTAGTTTACCTATGTTTTCATTTATTATTGCCTTCAAATAGATTCTTTTTTTTGTATAAATGAAAATAGCGGTCTAATAGTATTTGAACGGTAATCAAACAGCTGCTCATAAAATTTTAAATGTCTGATATTCTACTGTTATATGTATGGACGTAAGTTGAGGTCACTCGCTCAGCAACCAATTATTGGGCAGCAACAAACGCTGCATGGGGGCATTATCATATGACTTTTTGTACTAAGCGATTTATTTAAAAATACATCAAAAACAGGAAAATATGGTTCTTCACCCGAGTCGCAGCTATCTCGTAGTGACAACATTTATTAAGAAGAAAGCTGGAATTACTGAGTTTTATTAGAAGATCATTGAAACCTCGTTGCCGAATTTTCTAAACCTTCACAATACGCAAATTTATAACATATATTAGTAGTATCGGCGAGCTTTATCTAAATCCATCAATTATAACGTTGTTCTCTATTGCTTCAACATTTCCCGAAATATATAAATTACTATACATTTTAAAAATATTTTTTAAAGATTTAATGCAGTCATTAGATCCTTTGTTTGATGCCACATTTTTTAGTGAAAGATTGTATAAATATATTTATTAAAAATTGTCTTGAATTTTAAATGCGTTTTGCGTGTTTTTTTAGACTTACACTATGATTTTCATTTTCCAACAGTAAATATACATATTTGTTATCCAACTTGTAGTTGCATTTCACCACTGATCTATATTTCTCACATTTTAACCACAATTGTGAAGTATTTTTAAACGCTTTCCAATATTCATCTTAATAATACATATTATTCCGATCTTAATCTTAAGCTCCGAAAAAATATAGACCGCGAAACTAGATCGGAATAAAGTATGCCTTTCTCACGATAGAAAATGTATCGAATGTCGAAAAAACAAATACCGATCAGTGATGCAAAACCAGTCGGACAACACGCAGTCGATATTTAACTATACCCACGCAGAATGACATCACATTCGATAATCTCAAAGTTGAACTGCTTGTGATTTTTTATATCCGTTGAAATGATAATAATATCAATAAGATCTCGAGCAATTTGATCGGACCGCATTCCGTTAACGGTCAATTTAACGACGAACACCCCCTGACTCTGTACAGATGGACTTTCTGGTCGGTCTAATCAGATAATTAGATGTGTCGGACGCAGTAATTGATCGACGTCTGGCCTTTGACGATTAAGTTCACTTAATCGCGATTATCTTGAGTGAAAGCTCTATAGTGTCGGATTTCGGTGAATGGCACTGTAGATTGTGAATTTTCCGGATGGATATTGGAAAAAAGGCGTAACAATGGTACGTTTTTGTGTACAGTAATATTTTATAACGCGCCGTTTCACATAACAAATGGATTATTCAATTTACATGAGAGCGAGCCAAGATTGGGAATTTTAATCAATTTTTGGAACAAAGAGAAATTATGTATGTGAGCGTAATATCGCATTGGTTGTTTGGGGTTATAACTTATAACCCAAGGGACTATGCTCGGATTTCGCAGCAGAATTGAATGTTACCATTCATAAAAAAGAGCTGCAGGAATAATTTGTTAATTAAAATATTATCGGGTTCGAGACGCTTGTGGTTTTTAATTAAATGTAATGTATATAGTTGACACGAAAGTTATTATAGATCTTGTCACCATAACACATTAATTAAATTTTCATTAAATACACGTGTAGCACAATTTGTACATGTGTAAATTATTGTGTTTTAACTACAAATACGGAATAAATTATATGGATAAAGCATCAGTCGCTAGAATTACAGGATCATACAGTCGTATTATTCACGGAGCATCCTTACTCATATAACATTCGTTCATTTCGGCGCTACAGTACCTTTATAAATATTTAAAAAAACTGTTCGATGAGGTCTAATGAATTTTTATACAGAGTTTTCGCCTTGAAAGAATTGCAGCGGTACACATTTTTGTTTTATTAATATTAATAAATATGAATTATATTTATTTTTTCATTTGTGACATATCCGACATTGATTCTAGATGCCACATTTGATCATAGTATTTAGTGGTGGTGTACATTACAATCCAACTTCTAAAATGTCAAAATATTGTATATATCACGCTAATTAACGAAGGTTAAATAAACTCGCTATGTTTAAGTAGTCCTTCATGCATCGAAAACTCAATTTAAACAACAGTTTCCGTCATAATATTTAAAGAAGTGAAATATGGCTGACGTATGTAAACACACGTGATTTCTTCTCTTTCTATCTCTCATTTCTTGTATGTATAAAATAATTTACATAAACATTAGAACAAGCAGTTAGCCAGTTAGCGGTCTACGTTTTACATTCTCGACATCCTGATCGTTAAAAAAATGCAAGGAGGAATCCGTTCCTTCGTGAGAACATCCTTATGATGAGGGTCATTATTTAATTCTGGACCCCGAGATCTCGGACCTTCGAGCAGTTATCGAGCCCGGGGATAAATTATGTAAACTTGCGACGATTACGTCGGTATTTTTTCTATACACATTGATCTTATCTATTTTTTTCTATTTACAACGTATCATATATAGACGACTACCGCAGTAAATCTTGGGCGTGAGATAAAGACGTGTTTTTTATTGAAAAATAATTATTAACCGAGACTGCCAGTTATTAAAAGCAAAGGCGAAAACGACCATATAAAGTAAGTGGCGTATTAATGCATCAAGGTTTTGTGAGTAATGATTATAATATACTGTATTTCTCAGAATGGGATAATGAAAAATTGTTTTAGATGCTATGAGATAATCAATATTATTAATCAAGTTTTGAAATGCAATTTATTCATCAAGTATAGAGATATTAAGCGGCAAAATATATATTTACGACTTTATCATTACACATATAAATACACGATTCAGTTGCAATGCTCTCAATAAATTAAGATGTAATATGAAAATATAGTGGTTCTTTTGCTATATTTTGCAATGGAACAATTTTAAATGTCAGATAGATTATTGATTATAGAGAAACACGATCTATATATGTATTATTATGTATCAAACAAAGCTCCAGCAAAAAATAGTAGTATAAAAAACACCCTTGAGATATACAAGAATCTGAATTATCTATGGATATAAAATCCATTATATCATTCTTAATGTTATTTATTTTATTGATTGATTTAGCTAATATAGCTAAATATTTATATACTAAGCAAATATAATCAAAACATACATATAAAATATAATATAATATAAACAGAACATAAAAAAATACTTTAATGTTTAATTAATAGAAAAATTATTTCTCGAGAAAAATGGCAAATGCATTTTCGTAAAGCCTTTTTTTTGTTAAAAATGATATTTTAAAATGTTTTACGACCGCTGCATAAGAAAGGGTGAGTCCGTGCCAGATGTTTGAAAATATACATGCTTTCTTAGAAGATTTTGAGAGGTCGAAATTTAAATGGTAAAAGATTTTCTGTCTTATCTTTGTTTTGATAGTCTAAGAACTACATTAATAATCAGTTTAAAAAAAAACACTCCGCTTGGGAATCACCAGATTGCAAAAAATGTATGGGAGCTCTCTGCAGAGATCTATACGACTATTTTAAATGGTTTAAAACCGCTTTAATTTTGAAAATATGTAGAGGTTGAAATCCGCTAAATTTGCAGCTTCATACATAGCAGGTAGTGTATCGAAGAAGGACAGGGAATTCCGAAATCGCAGTGGGAACGCTCGTTACCGAGCGCTCCCGCAAGATTTTATTGCTTTTGACGTGAATTTTTGCCTTCTGAGAAGTGATTTTTGTGCCCTCCTATTGACCAATCCTCTCATATCAATAAATTTTGAAATAAATAAATCATTCATATATTTGTTTATTTTTTTATGCGCTTAGTGGCATAGGAAAAGCTGCTTTAAATTTAATTTAAATAAAATTTAATATAATTTTCTTTAATAAAATGCTTGACAGAAGTGAGTTCCGGCACCTTTTATATTTAAAAAAGCTTTGGATACATATATCATATTATATATTCAACGCTTGTTTAGCTTAGTTAAATTTATGGTTACGGCAACTTGTCAATCAGATTCGATTACAAAATCATCGCACGATTGAGAAACGATGTATCGAATATGGCGTGCAGAATTTCCATAATTTCGCCTTTAAAATATATATAGGGCAATCATCGGCGGCCATTTCGCAACTTTTGGGCCCTTCGGCTACGTTTACGCTTTTCGAAACTATCGTGGGAGAACGGACACTTTGGACTTTGAGGCATTTCGCGCATTCGAATCGCGTGCAGACGCCGACCGGTGTTTATTAAAATTGAAACACAAAAATGTCGAGATTTTTGGGAACGATGAAAGTGGTCGATTCGAGTGCCGGACGTTGCGAGTTCGATCCACTCGCGTGCGAAACGAAATCGATCACGACACAGGTATCTACAACGTCACGAACGTTCATTATGCTAAAGCGGTGATTATGGAATTGTAACAATTGAACCCGAGCGCGAAAAAGGGCTTAAATCTGTAAAGAACGAAAAAAACTTTGTTTGATGTTATCGCCGTACATGTACGGTGGTAGATCTTTCACTGTTTTAAGATATCCCATATAGTAATATATTTACATATATAACTGAATAAATAAAAATTATTAAAATTATGTAGTGTATGATATATTTTAATTTAATTCGTTAATTTCACAGCAGGTAGTGATAAAAGGGACAGGGATTTTCGGTTAACACTACAAAAACATTGTTTGACAATAGTTTTATGACCGACTCTATAAATTACAATTAGCAAACATTTGTCTTTCAAAAAAAAATTTAAATACATTGATCAATGACCTAAAAATGGTAATATTATTAAGTCTTTGGCAAGGAGTATTTCGGCGGCTAAATGAAACAAGTGTAAATGCTATATGAATCATATGATAAATGTTGTCATGTTTATGCGAAATTCAGAAACACTACCTGTGTTACATCGGCATTGTCAGAGAGTTGTCTAGACTAGATTTTTAACCAAATCGCAGCTACCTCATACAAATAATTATTTTATATTGTTTTTATTGCTAAGAAAATTTTGGCGTTGACGTATTCGGTGATGGAATAAGAAGCATATTGCAGAAAATAAGAAAAGCGAATGGACATAATTTATTTATGACACATTATGTAATACATCAATAAAGTAAGCCGACTTGCATTTATTTTCCGCACATGAGTTAAATTTGTATACATGTACATAAATTATATTATCCTAAACTTATGTCCATATACCATAATATGACACATGGGTGTTCCAAGAAGCGTTTGAAGATGACACATGCCTCGTCTGGGCGGATCTCGCTAAACAGACATCTGCTATTGAGATTATTTATATATTTAACTTGTACGTCATCGCGTTAATTAATGTAACTGTTAGTAGATATCGTAAGCACGAATTAAACTGCATGTTGGATTAGTGCTAAATGGCCGAATCGAAGTTTTCGACCGAATGCGCTTCGTTTGCTCAATATCACTGGACGACACTGAATCACTACAAATTACGCAAAGACAGTGAGTAAATCAGTCATGTGGATCGTTGTTCAAGATTCATTCGAGTATTCAATTATTCATTGTCATTGTGATGTCACATTTTGTTACATGATTTTTTTTGTTCTTGATCACTGAATCAAGTGATTTATTCGTTTCTTTTGAGTCATACGAACCAAAAATGCGATTGAACATAACAATAATTAATTATTTTAAATTACACAAAGAACTAGAGATTTTCTAATTATATTGTTTGATAAATTAACCGAGACGTTCTGGTGTTTTCTAGCAATATTGTTAAAAAAAATTATTTGTTTTTAAAATAAATATGCAATTGTCACTAGTTTGATAACAGTCAAACTGGCGTCGGACAAAAAGTCGCCAATCAGCCCCATTAATTATCGCTGAATTTTAATAATAATCAGATCAAATGATTAATAAAAATAATAGTAATACATTTCGTAATTTCAATTTAAGTAAAAAATTGTTAAGAATTATATATTATAAAAACATATATAACAGGTGTTAAAGCAGTTTAGTGACCGAACTACTGTGACTAATGTATCTTATCGAAAATTTCTCGAGAAAAATTGCAAAAGCCTTTTTTGTTAAAAATTATATTTGTAGGAATATTTCAAATGTTTTACGACCGCTGCATAAAAAAGGGTGAGTCCGTGCCAGATGTTTGAAAATATGCATGCTTTCTTGGAAGATTTTGAGAGGTCGAAATTAAAATGGCAAAAGATTTTCTGTCTTATCTTTGTTTTGATAGTCTAAGAACTACATTAATAATCAGTTAAAAAGAAACCGTATGGGAGCTTTCTACAGAGGTACGCCATAAAAAACAGAATGCATGTGAATAGTGTTTTTCTTGAAGAAAATATTTTTTTTACTTTTTAAGAAATATGCAGTTTCTAGAGAATTCTCAAAAAAATCTATACGACTATTTTAAATGGTTTAAAACCGCTTTAATTTTGAAAACATGTAGCGGTTGAAATCCGTTAAATTCGCAGCTTCATACAGAGCAGGTAGTGTATCGAAGAAGGATAGGGAATTCCGGAAAAAGACGGCGCCGACACGATTTTATTGCTTTTAACGTGAATTTTTGCCTTCTGAGAAATGATATTTGTTTTTGCACTTTCCTATTGATCGAAATTCGGTTTAAATATACTTTTATCAGCCATATTATATTAAGTCTATAGTAATATCGATAACGATAGCTATCATATTTTTAAAACATAGTGTAATATCGAAATGCAGACAAACTATGGAGCAATATGTGATGTCTGTCTGTACTTATTCTTCCGCTTATTTTTGAGTTGGCTTAGATTGAATTTTGGATTTGATCTAATAAAAGTTCTAAAACTATAAATTGTTAAAAAAAAAAAAACACTTACATGTTAATTGTCTGATCTATTCCATTATAATTATATATTTTTCTGAATATTTTGAATTGCATTTTATTGTGGATATTAAAATATACTAGATTTAAATTTATTAAACCTAAAAAAATCAATCAAGATTATTTGATGCATTTTTGCATCGGCAGTAAATATTTTATTTAGGATCGTTATTCATTCAGACATTTGCCCAGCGTGTGAAACCAGTCAAAAACTGATATGGAGCGCGAATGTCTCGCGATGAAAAAAAACAACATCTTTCGTTACCGCATTGTTTTGATTGCGATGTAACAGCGATAAGCATGCCATAAAGTGTAAGTACGCGTGTTTCTAATTGAATGTGGAGTTGTTTAAATTCGTTTAACGTCTCTTCCATTGTGTCGTCTATCAGACGGTGAAAATTAACGCTTTCACCGCCGCGCCGGAAAATAAACACGCCGAGATTACTGAACCACGGTATAATGACTAAATTTACGCGAAATGCCATAGACGTATGTGTATCTTAAAGACCGATCTAAATTATTTGTTGCATTCACCGAGAGAAATAGCTCCATTAGCGAATCGATAGGATTTTACGTAATAATTAAATTTCTTGTATTATATGTCGCATTCTTGAATATAATTAATGCGATAAACGGCATGTGAAATAATTATGAGTTTTGCGTAATATACTGTTATAGAAAAATAAAAACATAAAAAAGTTTAGCTTTTTCTATTAAACAATATAATTTGACTTATTAATAAAATGTTATCCAAACATAGTATTTGGCCACAGCATTAAATTAATTTGATATATATTCTATATCTCATAATCAATTGTAAAAAATAGAATTAAGTATGGTCAATAGTGAAAGCTCGGATTGCGAGTAGGTTTAATGCCTGCATTACACTCTCTGGAAGTTGTCCGAACTGAAGTTACAACTGACTTCGAGTAAGCGATCACACTGCCGCAAATTTCATATGCCGTCCGGACGGCGGATTCTGTCACGTACTGCTGACATATTTGCGCGCGATCGAAAAATGTGCCAAATAATCGCAATTTTCAAATTGTCATTTTATTAAAATTACGCTACTGATAATTATAAAAGTTTGTGTGGGCACTCACTAATACAATATCAGTGAAAACTTTTCGGTCATAAATATTCAATTTACGCAAAATCTTTTTCGGCTTTTGCAAAATGCCATAAGGCATAAAAATGATACTTCAGAATACGAACACATCTGTGACTATCCTAGAATTTATCGCCATCGATTCTAAATAAGAATTCCTTATGGTGTGACATTTATATAAACCGATCTAGGAAAATACATAAGGATATACGAAACGATTTTTTTTAACAAAATCAAGTACCACTAATTATTTTTTAATTATTTAATTTTATATAATAACGATATCTGTTAGAAGAATATACTATCAAAAATATAATTAATCCCTTTTGGTGCCCTAAAATATTCAAAGATGTCACTAAGAGTCTGTTGAAGTCCCCGATAAGCATGTGGTATTATAACTTGACCACGATGCAGCGCTCGACATGCGTGTTAACCATAGGACGCCTACGCGCATACTGAAATTGAACCGAGGGACTCATTCTATCTCAGTTTGCAAAACACCATATCATTATCTCTCTTACTCTTGTCACTTAGCACGCGAGAGAGCGAAAGGGGAAGTATCTCAACGCTCGCGCTCGAAATAGCAGCTCAGACTTTGGTCCCTTTGACTCGGAAATAATGCCGTCAATGTTCGGAAGCTGGCCAAGTCGACTGAATTACCCCCACTTTACTTCCCGTTCTCGGTAACCTCGGACAACTTCCGAGAGATTAGTGCAGGCATAAGACATGTCAACTTCAGTTGTAACTTCGGTTCGGACAACTTCCAGAGAGTGTAGTGCAGGCATAAGACATTCTCTCATACCTAATCGACCTTTCGCCTATGCGCGGATCTACTAATCATGCGCGACAAAAAAATGCGAGAGCGCTCTCAAACCGGGGGATCCACTCATTTGTCGGCTCATAAACTATAGGGTTCACAAACCTCTTCAATTCAAAAACTAGGATATAAAAATGTACTATCGGATCAGATTAATACGGGCGAGAAATCTATCGTCGACCGACTTCAGTAAGCTTATATATAGCTTATAAATACGTAAATATTTATAAAGTAATCCAAAAAGGCTCGGTCAATAGAGTTAAAAAAACGCGTTACTTCATTATTTAACCGTGCTAGGCCACAATAAATCCCGATTATTGCGCCCATAAGATTTTTGCGTCATATCTCTAGAATATTATCAGCAAAATTAATTTTCAGCGATCTGCTTAAAATTCTTTAGAGCTGCAATATGTATGCATTGTTTTTTTCATAAACATATTTATTGCACGGATGAATATGAGACGATTTAAAAAAAATCATTATTGAAAATCTGGTATCGGAAAATATGATTTTTCGTGTTATAATCTATACCTATTATAAAGTTATGGGAGCATTTCAAATATATAAATACACTTTAATATAAATATAATAAAATGTTCAAGCACGTTTCGAACCTCGGCTCATAAAGCTTTTTTTACTGCAGTTTTTCTGCTGACCGTCTTTCCACGATTTAGGGGTCAAAGCCAAGCTCCCATCACCAACGTCGAATCGATTCATAAATAACACAAATTATAAATATAATCGTCCGATTCCGATGATTTCTACCAGTTTGATGATTTCTCTCCGACGCGACGCTGTATCCGTCGGCTGACTTTCCATCGTCGGCTGACCTTTCGTCGATGGAACATCGGGAGAACGTCTCTGCCCATTGTACGCGATGGAATTGAACGGAATCAGATTCCCCTTCACAATGGTAGATCTTCACAAAGTCTGTACAGCTAATGAGAAATTTGAAAACGCGATCCGGCACCGACCGATAGAGAACAATCTCGACACTTTGTCCTGACTTTTTGTGCACACACATATAGGCATACATTTACTTGTTTGAAGACGGTGCATACGTAAGATTATTGACTGAACCGAGTCGATAACCCTGGCGTTATTTTGTAATATGTTTGTCCAACGTACAATACCGATGGTAGTAAAATGTTAAACATGCAACCGACGAAGTGAACTGATCTAGCAAGACGATAAATTATGCTTTGTGTGTTTAAAAATGTAATTATTATAAATATACAGTATTAATAAATAGGAATCTATGTCTGTAGTGTTTGAACAGTTGCTTCCTTTGATGCATGCGTTCCATTATGCTGATTAAATTACTATATTTAACTTCGTTGTTAAAATAATTAGTTATTACAGTACGATACTGAACAACTATTACAAATATGTATTTTTTTTATAATAGTTTCAAGACTAATGTTTAATAAATACTTGACATAATATTATAAATGATCAACGATTCAATCAATTATTGAATTCGGATCAGTTGAGAATAATTGAACTTTCGAGACTTATAAAAAATAATATGAAAGTATTTTTTTATATCGAAGATCAGCAGTGAATGTATATATAATATATAATACATGCAGAAGCTAATTTTAATATTTAAGTTCAGCAACTTTTAAATGCGCCTTTCATTATTCGTACGATTGAAAACGATCGGATTCAGTTATTATTATTTTTATTTACAATGAAAATGCAACAGATATAAATATTAAGCAGTACAATATATTAATAATAATCTAAAATCCGATATTGTACTAGGAGTGCATGTCACGCGAAGAGTGATCTGAGGTAAAGGATTTTATTTATTTTGACTCCGCCTGTCTTAATTGGTGTCTGGTGGTTTTATAATACATATATAATGCATACCGTACAGAATAACCGTTCTGTTAAGTATATGAAACCCTTCTCTAATGAAACATTTAAGCAGATTTTCTGCGAGTGAGCGTAAAATGAATAGTGTTAGCAAATAAATGTTATTTTAGTCTAAAAAATCAAATAAAATCGCGAGCACTATCTCATCGTATAAAGATACTCATGTACAAAACATTGATTAAAACAATAATAAACACTAGTATTTTTCAAGGAGATGCTGTCTCTACCTTCATTAAAATGTGAAGATTTAGATGGGCTGGAAATTGCTGGATAACAAGCCTGACGGCAGAAAATCAGTCGGCAGACCAAAGCATCAATGGAACAAAAGATGGCATCATGACGTACCGTGTCGAACGCCTTTTCTATATCTAATAAGAACATACCTATGTCCTTTTAAATATTGAATTTTAGTGAGATATGATCTCAATTGGTGATGCGTCATTTTACTAAGGCAAGAAAATACTTATTAAGCGATAGATAATACATATGATCTATTATGATTATTTTTTTATCATTCAGTGAATAATTATGTTTTACTTTTGTCCATTTATCATCAATAAATATTTATATAGTAAGTGCTTATTTTTTATTAAAATAAACTGAATTAAATTATTTTTAATCGTATAAATAGCTTGTATGTAAAATACGAGCTAATTAAAAATAAAATATGTAAATAATAAGAGTTTATATTAAAATAATATTTATTTAAACAAGAACTTTCTATAAATAAAAAAATATCTGATATAACTGTTTTATTGTTTATTACGAAATTTGTGATGTCTAGACATGTATTAATATTCATACAAACATATAACGTGAGTTTTCAATAAAAAAATGGAGTTTTCTAAATGTTTCTACAAAACGGTTAGAATGTCATTCATCGGATATTTAAAAAAACGGTATTTTTACCACAGCTAAACAATGGAAATAAAAAATACACCACATTGTAATTACAATTCGATTAAAAAAACTACATTTTGTATTATTACAATTGCATGTGTTACCTATTAAAAAAAAATCGATGTTGCCCAATAACTCCTATTACGATTCACGCACCAGATAAGACTTATAAAGATCAATTAGAAGATATGGTAGACGCCGTGTGGAAAAAATGTTTTTTTTTTTTTTTTTTTTTCTGGCTAACTACTGCACTGAGAGAAAGCAGCAGAAGAAGACATAACAACAATTTCTTACTTTACTAGCCAACGGCAATAACGCCCGATAGAGTAAGGAGCTCAAGGACAGGTTCTTAACCCGATCTGACCATGTGAGAGTTCCTTTTTAAGAGAAAGAGTCACGCCCTGGGCTATAACTCACTTGACGAGTAGAAATCGTGATCACCTGTGTGTATCAAATGAAAAATCAATCGGTCCGATCTAATGCCGCCGCATTTTTTACGATCGTTCTTATACATTTACAGTAACCGATAATACACGACGAAGTGAAAATTGCGAATGTTATAAGAGCAAAAAATCTCATGTCTTTTTTACAGAACTAACGGGTCACGTTGCAGGAAAAAATTGAGAGACGTGCTCGATTCGATAACAAAAAAAAAGGTAATGATGTGTTAAACTGTTGAATTCGCTGTAATGTAATAAAATGAATCAACATTGAGCTTTTTATATTATGAATAAGTCTACAATAGCACAGTAAATTTGCTTCTTGTAATGCGAGAGATCTAAAGTTCAATTCCCAGATTTACAGAAAAATCAAAATGCGTTATAAGACAAACTAAATTATATATTATATGCAGAGATTTTCAGACCTTCCAAGTAATAGATTATGATATATATTATACAATTTGATAGTCTGCTAAAAACACAATCATGAAAATAATTCCATTTTCTACCATCTACTTACTTGAAAAAGATTTTCAACCGTGACGAATGTTTAAATAGTTTTGATTCAACCACAAATTTTAGTTGCCATATTGAATATAAATTGATTTTTAAAGTTAAAAACTAAATCTTTTAAATTAATAATAAAAAAATATCTAAGATTATGTGTAATTTTCAAACTAATGTAATAATTTTTAAATTTGTTATTAAATATTATTGTTTAATATTGTTTAATACTCCTGATAATAAACAAATATTGTGAAATTCTAATCATACAACTGACACGCTAGTTAGAGAATATTCGTCATGAAGATAAGTTGCTTATCAAGTACCTTCCAGTATATATTATCAATTTTCACAGAAATTGGAAGGCTTGAAACGTATTGATATAGACAAATGGTCTGTCACTTTAAAACTACACCATTTTACTGAATTTGTAGTAAGAAATATTTCCGATAAACTATTAAAATCAGTGATATACAGTTATATTATTCAAATTTTAACTTACGATATTAAATTTAACATATTCTATTTTACTATTAGCTATTATACAAGTTTTTTTTATATAAATTCCAGATTAGGTATCGACAACTTTTTCAGATTAGTGAACCACATTCCATTTAATATTTTTATATCACACCGCTGAATATGTTTTATAACATGCTTCTGATGAACTCGTTTAGTACGCTTTAATAAATCAACGATTGCCATATTTAGTTTCACAGAACACTGAAATTTATTGATAATTAAAAAAATATTTAATATAAAATGTTATTATGCTTTATTTAAATTTGCCTAATAATTCCCTAGGCTTACCATAATTATGAAGCTCTAAAAGTGGGACAGCCAAAAAAAGGTCAGCTCAGATATTTTCGTCAATAATGTATGGTAGGAGCCAAAAAAGGTCATCTCAGAAATATTTCTTCAGAAATGTCTGAGGTGACCTTTTGCGTACTCTTTCTCTGGAAACATTCCGGGACAATCCAGGTCAATCCGAGGGTGTTAACAATCCTACTTTGCTCCCACATGATAATAATAAAATCGTTTAGTCTATTAGTTTATTGACGTACGAGAAATTAATTCTAGACAAAGAAAAAAATAAGGGTCGGTACAAAATAACTCCACTTTTTTCCCCCATTGATATCTAGAAATTTGTGCTGAACGAGTAATTATTGTTGTAAGATGCGCCAACAACACCTTTTGCACGGTGAGAGTAAAAACAACTAGGAGAATTTAAATAGTAATATATATAAAATAATTGTTTGTGCTGTTACTGTTGGACAGATTAGGTGCGAGCAAGTGGCAGCGAGCGAGCATTGGTTAGAATAGTGAACATCCCATGAATAACTCTCTGCAACGAATACTTTTCCGAGGAAAAATATAACAGGTATTACCGGTATCGGTACTACTGATATTGCAATCCCTATACGTATATAATATATTTTTTTAGAGTAGCCGGAATGCATCATTTTTTTAGACACACGCCCTTATTTTTGGACCATAATATTAAAAAATATTGGAACATGAATAATAATATTGCTCATTCAGAAAAGTCCGTGTCAAATAGTAACAGGGAAGACATGACCACACATGAAGCACACATGTTTATGGCTTGTAAAAATAATTTTATCGCATTACTATGTTGCAGCAAAATAAATAAATAATACATTCAGCTTAAAATGGCTATTCCTAAAATAAAATCTAGAAAAAATATTCTCGAATATTTTCTAACATATGTCATTTCAGTAAAACCATATCGGAAAATATTTTCAACAGAAGATATATATTTTTATCAGAGAAAATATAAACTATCTGACAGGTGCTATTAAATTTATATGATTTAAACTTTTCTATATATAGTAATATATATATATTTACATACGTATCATTATATATTTACGTCCGATGTATAAATATTACAGTGAATGTGTATTTTTTGGTAAAGTTATATTTTCACTAGTAAAGTCCAAATACATTTTCACCAGTAGATATATATTTCTACTAGCGAAAATATAATTTAACTGATACGCGCTAATATGCTGCTCTAAGATGTCTATGAACTCAATTTGACAGTTGCGAAACGTCCATTTGCTGTTCCCGGAATTATTGTTTTCCAAGGGATCGGGTTCGCTCTCGGCGGCCTGCTTTAAACAGAAACATAAGATGTTATTGATGCTTTCACTTCAGTTTTAATCTGGTATTGATACAATACCTATTTGTAGGTGTTGATTGTTACTTTGTTGTAATGCACCTGTCATGTTACAACGGTAGATTCACAACAATAACAATATTCAATTTAATCTAGATATTATATTTGTATAGTTCATCATTCATTGATATTCACGCCACGTTTGCCACACATTCACTCTTACAACAGACAAATATTGATTTACGATCGATTTACAGTTCGAAAAGCGGCGATCGCGTCAGAGGCTTATAATAGAGCGTGTATGTAAAATTATGTAGCAAAAAAAAACAACAAATAGGCGTTCGATAAACACACATATCTATTCTAGCCAAGTTCGGCGATGCGAAACTGTCTATAGGAAGTCTAGATTAACAGCACACGATGTAGAATAGGAGGTCTTGCAGATGATGCATCCGTAAAATAAAAGCGAGTGGAGCCAGCCGACCATTTATTGTTACGTCTCATCTGGAGCGGTCAATCTGGATGATGGCTCGGTGGTTATCATTACGCTATCGTGGTTAATAGCACCTGGGTACAGCGTAACTGCGATGCTTGACTGCCTGCGGTCATTTTCACTTTTGCACTGCGGCTAACTGCAGTTGGTGCAATTGCCGCTGCAGTCGCGCATCGTGACTGTCGATGGACCAAGAAATATACATACAGAATCAACCTCGATTGTCGGTGATGCACGACTGTCATGCTAAATTCAATCATGTTTAACATTGGAATTGCATGAAACAGTTATATTATTGAAAAAGCAGTGAGATAAAATCGACTTCAAAGCGTATGAGGATATTAGAGACCAACTAAACTCATTGAGTGGTGGGAGTATGAAAGATGTGTTATAAGAAAATGCATCTATCATACTTCGTCTTGTGAATACCCAAATATTGTGTATTCAAAATAGCTTTCTTTTAATATACACGTGCCTTTTCTGCTTTCAATGCCTGCCTACACTCTCTGGAAGCTGGCCAAGGTTGGCAAAGACGGGTTACTTCGGTCAAGTTCGGTTCTGCCCGCTCTAAAATCTCTCGGAAGTTGTCCGAGGTTACCGAGAACGGGAGGTAAAGTGGGGGTAATTCAGTCGACTTGGCCAGCTTCGAGCGCTTCCGAACATTGTCGGCAAAGGATCGGAGTCAAAGAGACCGAAGTCGGAGCTGCTCTTTCGAGCGCGAGCGGTGAGATACTTCTCCTTTCGCTCTCTCGCGTATTAAGTGACAAGAGTGAGAGATAATGATATGGTGTTTCGCAAACTGAGATAGAACGAATAACTCGGTTCAAATTCAGTATGCGCGTAGGAGTCCTATGGTTAACACGCATGTAGAGTGCTGCATCGTGGTCAAGTTATAATACCACATGCTTATCGGGGACTTCAACAGACTCTTACATTGAATATTTTAGGGCACCAAAAGGGATTAATTATATTTTTGATAGTATATTCTTCTAACAGATATCGTTATTATATTTTTTTATATAAAATTAAATAATTAAAAAATAATTAGTGGTACTTGATTTTGTTTAAAAAAATCGTTTCGAATATCCTTAAGTATTTTCCTAGATCGGTTTATATTAATGTCACACCATAACGAATTTTTATTTAGAATTGATGGATAGTCACAGATGTGGTGTTCGTATTCTGAAGTATCATTTTTATGCCTTATGGCATTTTGCAAAAGCCGACAAAGATTTTGCGTAAATTCAATATTTACGACCGAAAAGTTTTCACTGATATTGTATTGGTTAGTGCCCACACAATTAGTAGCGTAATTTTAATATGACAATTTAAAAAATGCGATTATTTGGCACATTTTTCGATCGCGCGCAAATATGCCGGCTGTACGTGGCAGAAGCCGCCGTCCGGACAGCATATGAAATTTGCGACAGTGTGGTCGCTTACTCGAAATCGTAGGTCTCGGCCGACTTCAGTTGTAACTTCGGTTCGGACAACTTCCAGAGAGTGTATTGCAGGCCTTAAATTATATTGTAGCGTTACGCGAAAAACATGATCAATCAAATGTTTAATTAAATAGCAACGATTTTACTTAATGTTTCACACCATTATTAGTACAAATTGTAGAAAATATAGATAACGTTCTACGAAAATATCGCAATCTTTCAATTAGTAATCAAATCAATCACAAATTTCATCCGCTTCTTATTTAAGGCGGCAAAATTATAACAATTTTCTAAAACTCTCGCCTCAGTAGTCTATACAATTTTCAAAACCAATTTAATCTTATATATTATGGAATTAATAGCGAATCAATTTTATACCAAATCAGTTCATAGATGATCGACAGACTCATGCGATAGAAAGTACACGAAAGAAAGCGAACCGGTTCGAAATTTTGGTTCGATTTTGATTGACGACCCAGGAATTGGACCAATGGCCCAAGGACGCCTTTTTACGTTGAATACACTTTACATTAAAAGTCTTCAATTATTAAAATACATCACAAAAAACCGTTACGTTTAGGTGTGGTGTTTAATATCAGAGTACCGTTTATTAATTATCGCAGTAAGTTCGTCTAATGGCAAGACTCCGATCCAAGTTCAATCTTGTATCATTACAGAGACTTACGCAATTAAGCCTCCAAGTATTACTAATCTTACGATGCATTCGCCAGAATCCTTTCTCTTGCACAGTGCGCCAGGAAACGATCACTTATTGAGAAATTTACCGATCGCATATGACGGAACACGAATATACTCAGAAGCGACTATATAAATATTTAATCACAACGCCGTTGGAATCTATGTCATTCGATAAGCGCGCGTTGAATACAAAAAATGTGATAAAATATGCGCGAAACGACACGTTTTCAATTATTTCGTACATTGGTATGAATCAATGTTTGACTCATTGACTTGTAATACACAAAAGTTTTATTACGCGATCGTAAAACAGCGTTTTGGTGCAAAACAAAAGGTGGGCACGCAGGTGGGTCGTCGATGACCAAATGCTGTTAAAAGCTGTTAACACTCATTACAAAATCTGACGTTGCTTCAATTGAGAAACGGGATTAGAGTACCTGTGTTAAAAATATTTTTTGCGGAATAATTGTACCGATTATGTATACGATTTACGCATTAACTGCGGCCTACTTTGATGCATTTGGAAAATGGATGGAAATCTGTTTGATACATGGCTAACATACCTATGGGGTAACAGTACCGAGTACGGTTAGGAATAGTTACTGTTTAGGTGCTCAGATTATTATCTTCACTTCGATGTTCATTTGAACCGTTTAATATCAATAACTGTAAAATTATATTTCATAATCAAATTAAGAAGCGAATCAAAAGTAACTACAGGCGGCCCTCGACTTTCGCACAATTCGCTATTTCGCACATTTAAATAAAAAAACATTTTTTTCAAATAAAGATTATTTTTAAAAAAAATTATAAACATGAGTGAGAAACGCAAAAACTTTAGTGTTGATACGAACAAAAAGAAATCAAGGACTCATAAACTTCTCACGATTCGAGACAAAGATGGATATTATTAGACGTTCTAATAGCGGTGAATCAAAAAGATGTCCCTCTGAGTATTTCAATTATTCAAGCAAAAGCTCTTAGTTTGCACAAAGATTGGAAGGATAGATTAAAAAAAAGATTTTAACACGGTTTTTCAAGCAAGTAACGGTTGGTTTTACAATTTTAAAATGATTTATTCTTTTCATAATATTAAATTTACTGGATAATCAGCTGATGCGAATAAAGATGCTGCAAAAGAATTTATTTCCTAATTATCTAAAATTATCGAAGATGGAGAATATTCCTTTAGCCAAATATTTAATGTAGATGAGACAGGTTTATTTTGGAAAACTCTTTAACAATGAAAAATATGAATCAAGCCTTAACGCATCTTGACAAATTTTTAAATATTATAGAAGATTGATATCCCAATAGAGAACGCATATCTCAAGTGCGTAGGGCGATCAATAAAGACAGCATGTTATAAAATACTATATGAAGAGAAGAAAAAAATTGTGGAAAACAGTTAACTCTCGATAACTTTTCAAAGGAAACATCCGCAAACCCCACTTAAACGCCTCTTAAACATTTTATATTTACTTGATAAATAAATATTTTAAAATACACACAATCTAAATTTTTTTTTACTTCCCTCTACTTCGAACATTCAACATTCGCACACATTTTCAGGAACCAATTATGTGTGAAAGTCGAGGGCCGGCTGTATTTAATATAATTAATATATTGATTAAATTAATGAATTAAATTATTTTTATAATAATCGAAATTATATTTCTTACGGCTACGTGTAACACGTAGTCCTGAATAATGTGTTATTATTTTGTTGCTTTTTGTTGCACCTTTCTTAGAACTAAGTTTTGAAACGCTTTCTAAATGTTACCGAAACCATGTTAAAACAGATTTTCAAGAAAAAAGATTGGCGCCAGGGATATAAACAGTTTTGAGCCAAAACTAACAGTTGATCTTGGATCGTCTACCAGAGCAAAGAATCGGCATAGTTTAAAAGAGATCGTAATCTTTTACACGTATGATATACTATTCAAAAAATGCAATTAAAATCATTTAAAAAATTAATAAAATATTTTTGTTATATAGTGATACAAATTATATATATATATAATAGATTTTTACATACATAGAAAATATATTTACAGAAAATTTACATAGAATATATTCATATTTTAAAATATAAAAATTCAAAATAAAACCACAGTCAGTTTTCTTTGGTTTCGTTCCAACAATCTTCTTCTTTATCACTTTCTAAAGATGTAGAAGAATATACGGTAATTCATTTTAAATTTTTAAAAAGTCACTATAAAAAATTGTGAATAACCGAATCTAAAAACAGTTTGCTGGTAAAAGATACGTTAAAAATTCGTACTGCAATAATTTTGTAAATGCGTTGTCTACATATTCAGACGTATGCGAGAGAGAAGCGATACATGCACGTAGGAATATGCGTTGTCTCGCTTGTTTTCGATTTTAAGGATTTCGTCTGTTTCACATCCGGTTATAAAAATAAATATATCGGTCTATTTCGCACAAAATAAAATATATATAATATCACAGTAACTGGTTGTCAACTAGGTACCATACCACAATATGATTGTGTGAGTAAATTGTATGAAATGTGGATAGCGTGATGACCACTGCTCTAATTTAAGAAAGAGTTTGAAATTATATAAATAAAAATAAATAAGACATGAATTTATTTACATTATTTGATGACATTGAAGATCGGAGGTTCTTTGTATATCAATCATTGCAATCATCATCCCAACTTTAAAAATAAATAAAAAAATATAAAAATACATGTCAATTTGTGGCTACATAACTCGAAACTAGGTTTACGTCAGTTAACATATTTTATAAGGCTATCTTATACTTCAGGGAAGCATATTGTTGCTATGTATGTAAGTGACTGTTTAGGTTATATTGTCAATTTGTTGAGTTTTATCATATATTTCCATTGAGTATAATATGTTCACATGATATATACGGTGGTACATAATTTTATGCTTTGTGAGATTTTATGTGTAAAAGTAAAATTTAATATACAAATGACTTATAAATGTATAGATATTATGCTGTCACTGCATCATCATTCATTGAATAATATTGAAAGTAGTTTTGTATAAACGCACTTGTATCAAGTACAGTTCTTTCTTTATGCATAAATGAAACTGCATATAAAGAAAGTGGTTTTATTTATTTATTTAACAAAAGTTGATGTACTATATATTTTCATACAATTTCTAATTTGTCATTATTAATTTATCTATAAATTTTTGTAGCTACTAATGAAAAATACAAAATTTAATTTATATCCTATTTTCTACCTGAATTATATAAATATGCATAACTTTTGTGCAAAACGTTACTTCCACTTACAAGTCTTAACATTCTTCATTCCACGCCACATGCATACGTATCGAGTCTACATCTAATGTACCAGAAAAAATAAATTCTTTCGAGACCAATTCGTATTCTAGCTACCTTCTTGTCGTTTTCCATCAGTTAGAAAGCCACATAACACTAACCCACACTCGAACGGACTCTTAGAGTACCACTCCAGAATCCCATAATACTTTATTCTGGATGTATTCTAAATGGACCAATTTGCGCAGATTGCAGACCGGTTGCATTGCGTATTGAGTAGTTCCCGTTACGGCCGCCGACCCAAATACTTCAATTGGCCCCGCACGATGCGAGAAGAATTTCGTATGAGGTTCTTCTTCACGATCATTCCATACGAGAGTGGTCGGCGAGCAGACCGTGACTATTGGAACACTGACGATGACCGGTTTCCGGACCTCTTCTCTTCGCCGGAGAAGAGAGGAAGAAGAAGCTCGAGAGGCACACTGTGACGCGCTCAATAACGGGAATTCGGGTTCGAAACCGCGAAAAAATGAAATCGAAAGGAGCTAACGACCGTAATAAACTATATAGCGTAAAATCCAGTTTGTGTATATGGGTGCATTTTTCTTCAATGGTTTTTAACAGCGTATATGGTATCGTAACTCTTTATGAGATGCGGAAGAGTTTGAGATATGAATGAATGGTTTTTAGTGGGTTTCAATAATTCTGAACATACTTAGATCAATGACAAAGCATTTAAAATATGTATTTATATGTACATATATTGAGATTACTGAGTCCTTCAAAATGAATTATGCAGTCCCAACGAAACGACGTATTCCTTGTTAGAGCAGCGTACGCCACAGCTTCCACTTTTTATCCAAAAAACACGCACACTAAACTAATACAATTGAAAACCAGCTACTGTGATATTTTATATTATTTTTTATTTACTTTATGCGAAATGGGCCGAAATATTCACATTTACAGCCGAATGTGATCCAAACGAAAAACCTTCACGAATAAGCGAGACAACGAAGTATCTCAGGAATTAAATTATCGTGCAAATTAACTTTTAAAAAAATATTTGCGAATGAATCATTGGATGTTTTTGGATCAAAATGGGCGATAGTGAGGAATATACGGAATTGAGTGAAAACCATTCCAAGCAACCTATCTTTGTGAACAAACATTCTCGAAAATGTTGTCAATAAAAAACAAAAATAGAATCGCATTCAATTAGAGATACCTATTCGAATTGCATCATCTACAATTATGCCTAGGATTGACAAACTAATTAATAATGATAAAATAATGTATCTGATTTGTGAAGAGGATATTTATTTATTCTGTACAAAAGGAAGTTGATTGATTGTTTAATATTTTTTGTAGATTTTTATAAATATATTACTATATATACGTGTATAAACTCGCCGAAATATGCCGATACGCTGCAGTTTTCCGATAATAACCGTTATTGCAGCGCAGGTAGAAATAAAAACAAAACATTAAGAGTTGCGATTGCGTCCCTTCTTCTTAACCGTTGCGGTCAGGACGTCAGAGCGCGATAACGCTCGAAAAGAGAGCAAATTCTAACCTATACAACAATCATATTCTAACAAAATCTTTAATTCGCTTCAAATAAAACACGCAAATCGGGTATAAAATCAGTGCGATGAAGCACGTTACTACTAGGGTTCTCAATCAAATATTATATTATTCCAATTATTTGTCCGAAATATTCTGATAATTAAACAATTATTCATAAAATATTCGTTTATATTATCTCAAATGAAATAATTTGTATACTTGAGCAACATAGTCGTTTTTCTCTCAATATACCTGAGTGACTAGTGCCGCTCCAAAATACATGGTCCTTTATGCGCCTTTGTTTTGTTTTAAAATGCGAGACAATGAGTCGCTTATTCTCAACAAAAAAATGATTTGATGCCTTCGAAAAACTTTTTGAATAGAACGTTTATTGGCGGTGTTAACTATGACCGAAATTCGCATAATTCGTTCATTAAACAAAACAAAACGTAGGTAATAATAAGGAATCATGTAGGTACATTTTAAAGTCATCAAATTCCTTGCACTAAATATCAAGTGATAATATACTTCTATCTTAAATATTTTTAAGATACTGATTAATTCTTATAACATATATAATACATAC